>NW_003307661.1:66767-72594 GCF_000143455.1 Volvox carteri f. nagariensis | reverse complement strand
AGGGAAGGGGGAAGGGGGGAGGGAAGGGGGCAGGGAAGGGGGCAGGGAAGGGGGCAGGGAAGGGGGGAGGGAAGGGGGCAGGGAAGGGGGCAGGGAAGGGGGCAGGGAAGGGGGGAGGGAAGGGGGCAGGGAAGGGGGCAGGGAAGGGGGGAAGGGAAGGGACGAGGGGGGGGGGAAAGGGGGCCGGGGGCTGTATCAGGAATATTTACTGACCAGTGACGGCTTGAATAATCTTGGGGAAGGGCGGGGGGAATTATCTCATTCTCCTCCTGCCTTTCCTCCACGCCCTCCCTTTCTCTCTCACCCCTCACCCCTCAACACACATACACACACATGATACACACGCACGTGCCCCTTCCAGGCGCAAGGACGCCCCTGTGCAGCTGATTCACCTCCGAATGGGGCTCATTTTCAGTGCGGGTCAGGTCAAGTACTTCAGTTACTGGTAGGTGTCACGGTGCAAAGGGGAGGGGGGAAAAGGAGGACAAGGGGGGAGAGGGGGGAAAGGGGGGAGAGGGGGGAAAGGGGGGAGAGGGGGGAAAGGGGGGAAAAGACGAACCACGAGCGCGTGAAGCTGCTGCTAAGGAAGCATGCTGCGGCAGGTATACAGGAAGCACAACTGAGCAGTCGGCGGTAGTAAAGGAGCCGTCCTCGGGATGGATGATGTACTGGTGACGATATCGGAAAACTACCTACCTACCTAGCCGCCAAGACTAAAATATGAGCAGAAGAAGAGTGGTAGAGCGAAGCCGTAAAACAGGAACAGTAGGTGTTAAGGCGGCGAAAAAATAGAAACTGGCGTGAGAGGAAAAGCTGACGAAAGCTGGAATGAAGTTTGCCGCCGGCCTGGCGGCGGCATTGACGAGGTTGGGCTAAAGCTGGCTGGAAAGCTGGTTTTAAGTCAGCTGTGCTGGTGACATGCACATGCTCCTCCCAACCCTCCACCACGCGCCCGGCCCGACCGACCCAACTATCCTAGCCTAGCTACAGCCGACCTCCGCAACGCGATATACACCGATAAAGCTCTCGAATCTCCTCTCGGACTCACCTGGCCAGGCGGCAGAAGCAGCGGGCAAGGGCACACATGCGAGGAGGCAGAGAGGCGGCAAGGGTGTGAGCAGCGAACGATAAAGACAAGAACGCATGGGGGTGCCGCTGAAAGGGAGTATTTATCTGGCAGGATATTTATCTGGCAGGATAAGGGAGTATTTATCTGGCAGGCTGGGGAACCCTAAAGGGAATAAGAAGCCCTACGGAAGTTATTATGAGAGAAAGCGAGGGAGATAACACGGGGATTAAAAAGGAAACAAAAACGGTGCAGTACGACGCAGGAGGTGTCGTACTGGATGACGGCATTGACAAGGTGATGGCGCAATGGACAACGTGTACGCCGGCAGGAAGGGGAAATGGAAGACTGGGCTGGAAATAACGCATAAGAAAAGCCAAAGGAAAGACAGACGGTAGGAAAAAAGAAAAGAAGCGCATGTGTGTGTGGGGGGGTGGAAAGGCTGGACGATAAGGGGCTGACTAACCCCGGGGGTGTGCCGTAGGGGTTTCGGGGTTTTGGACGAGCGAGAGGGGCCGATGCGTTGGGGGGCCGCATATTCAGTGTAGGAAGCTTCCGGTGCCCATGCCCGCCTAAAACCCCAAAACCCTAAAACCCGTGTCCACGTCATGCTCAGGTACACTCGGTCGGTTTCATTGGTGGCGGAGGAGCGGGCGAGCGCGGTCTGGGTGCTCGGGGTTATTACCCCGCCGGTGCAGGTGGGGCTTGGGGGGTGAGGGGGAGGAGGGGGAGTCGTGTACGGGGGGGTGAGAAGGGGATTTGAAATTTTGGTATTGATTGGAGGGGGGTTGGGTTTTAGGGTTTGGGAATTAGCATTATTAAGGCGTTACAAATACACCTATAGTACAACATCGTCCGTTGCCCCTCTTTTCCCCATCCCTTCCCCCGGTCCATCCCTTCCCCGGTCAAAACACACATGCACACACGCAGATCTTTTCGCCAATCGACGGCAGTCCCACCCTGTTCGGTCTCACGGGTTCGTACATTGAGAAGTACAACGTAACCGCCACATCCATACCGTTTCTGACGCCGCCGCCGCTGCCGCCCGTGGATCTCTGGTCGGTGGGGGAACCCCCGGTGATGCCCGACTCCATTGGCTTTGTGTCGAGTGCGGCGGATTTGGTTTCGGAGCTGAGCGTGCCCTGGACCGGCCCACGGGTCATTGTGCTGCTGGCTAACATTACGTTGGACAAGACCGAATGGCCCAAGGTAAAAACATGTAAAATATAAATAAATATACGTCAAAATATATATTGTAAAATATTTGAATTTCTAGGATATATATATGAATATATATATGTGTGTGTGTGTGCAAACATATTTTTGCAAACCCCCCTCCCGCGCCGCCTGGCCGCCCCTCCGGCACCTCAGGAGGGTTTTCAGATGGCCGCGGGTCTAACCTTGTCCGGCCCGTCCGTGGCGGCTTCCATCATTGAGGGCCCTCGTACGACACTCAATGCGGGGGGGATGAACGTGGCCCGCGCTCCCCCCGGCATGACCGTGTCATTCCGGAATCTCAGGGTTTTCAACGCGTCGGTTCCAATTAGTTGGGCGCTGCCGCAGGCGCCGTCGTCGCTGCCGGGTTTTCCGGGTTACGACTTGTGGCGTGCACGGTAAGGAGGGCGGGAGAAGGGAAAGAGGGGGTGGGGGGGAAAGAAGGGGTTGTGCGGATGGAAGATGGCGTGTGCATGTGTCTGCGTGTGCGTGGGGCGCAGTGTTGGGGGGATTTGACGTGCGCTTCCCTCGACACGTCTTTTCAACTGGGGAGCTTCCACAAACCCATCTCATTGCCTGACCTGCTTTCCTCCTTTTCCCTCCTCCTTCCCCTTCCCCTCCCCCTCCCCCTCCCCCTCCCCCTTTTCTGTGGCTCCCAGGTGCCTGCCGGATTTGATGGACGACTCGGCTTTCAAGCTGGAGATGCACGGCTGTCAGGTGGAGGTTCCTGAACGTGAGTGTATGTACGTATACATGTATGTGTGTCGGGGGAAAGGCTTGGGGTTGGGGGGTCGGGTCGGGTCGGGGGGAGAAGGGGAAAACGGGATTTGTGCGGGATTTGTGGGAGGGTTGGCCTGCACTGGCGTTTTTGGTGATAGTACTTACTGGTAATTCCATCCTGTTTGCGGGGAGGGGGGGTGGGGGGGAAAGACGAACCACGAACGAGTGAAGCTGCTGCCCCAGGGCAAGAGTGTACCAGGCGTATAGAACTGACCACCTGGGGTGGGGGAGGGGGGTGCGTGTCAGGGGCCGCGGAAGGGGCCGTGGGAAATGATAGAAGTTCTAAAATGCGCTGATGGGAGGGAAGTGACGACGTGGCCGTCTCTGGAATAGGGGATGGTTCAACGTTCATGCTGTCATAGTAGTTAGGGGCTTGGGTGTGGTTTTGGTCTTGTGCTTTGCCGTTGACAACTCCTAACCCTCGCTTTTTTCACCTCCTCCCTCCCTCCACTTGCACCGGCAGTGTCTCGTGCGTGTCCCCTCTTGATTTGTGTTCCCTTCCCCCCTTTCCCTGCACCCTTTCCCTCCCCCCCCGGGGGCGCTTAGTCGTATTTGTGCTATTGCAGATGTACAACAACCTGCAACCGTGCAGTCCAACTGCTACTGCCGCCGCCGCCGCGGACCTCGGGAAGAACTGCACTGCGGTCACTGGCGCGGCCGTGCGGCTTTCATCTCTACAAACCCAGCTCGGCAATTTATTTGAGCGCCTTTTTCGCGCAACGGGCAAATTCACGGTTAGTGTGGGGGGTGAAATGAACAAGTGATATCGATTAATAGTTACCAAGTTAATATGAGAAAAAAGAACCTTTAAAAAAGCCAGGAAATGCACACATGCAAAGTGTACATGATACGTTATGATGAGAAATGCACGTACTGGTATGTTTATATTGAGCGTACCCACAAACAAACACTGCACATGTCCTTGAAATAAACCTATTATGAGCTCTCGGATGCACTGCCCCTCCGGTCGGCGGGCGATAGCCACCACGTGCGTGCCGACTGCTCTGCAAATGCGGATTGCGGAGTGTGGAGTGTTGTATGTATGTTGTTACAGGGTGGTTAACTTCGCCAGCGGCCCCCTGTTGTATGTATGTATGTATGTATGTATGTATGACTTAGATTACACTGTGTGCCGTGAGAGCCGGGGGCCGAAGCCGAAACACAGCGCAAGGGTCGGGAGCACACAGCACAAGTCGGCTAGTCTTGTGTGCTCCCGGCCCTGACCCAGACTGCCAACACACTCCGCAGCCACTCCACAGCCACTCCATCCGGGGATGGCGCTGTATTGAATACACCACGAAGGGCTCTCAGGTCCCGCTAGAGCGAGTCCACAAGTCTAAGCTAGGGATGTATGTATGTATGACGTTGATTACACTGTCGGCTGAATAGCCGGGGGCCCAGGGCCGAAACACAGCGCGGGGGGTATGTATGTATGTATGTATGTATGTATGTATGTATGTATGTATGTATGTATGTATGTATGTATGTATGTATGTATGTATGTATGTATGACTTAGATTACACTGTGGGCCGCGAGAGCCGGGGGCCGAAGCCGAAACACAGCGCAAGGGTCGGGAGCACACAGCACAAGTCGGTTAGTCTTGTGTGCTCCCGACCCCGACTCAGACTGCCAACACTCTACGCAGCCACTCCGCAGCCCCTCCATCCGGGGATGGCGCTGCATTGAATACACCACGAAGGGCTCTCAGGTCTCGCTACAGTGAGTCCACAAGTCTCAGCTAGGGCAAGGCAAAGGCTCTCTGAAACAGCCCCCCAAAATACCACCAACGAAAACGGGATTCGAAGGGAATACAAACAAACAAACAAAAATTCGGTTAGGGCAGTCCCGGCAGGGGAGGGCTCCTGATATACCTAACAGGCCAACAAAAAACCTCCAAGAGAGAAAGGCTAAGAGAGCTCGACACCACAAGACGTCTTGCAACCACCTTAAAACAACTGACCTCCACCACCTGTCCCTTCCTGGGCTGGTCCAGGGGAGAAGTAGCCTTATAAAGAAAAGGGATCCCGCACAAGCCTGATCACCACTGCAGGGGCCCGGGATAGTCCGGCGAAACCACAAAAGCGTTAGCGTTGCCACGACACACAGCTCCTAGACCCTCCAGAAAACCGCAGGGGAGGATTGTAGCCCGCGCGGCGCCTCCTCCTTACCGCCACTAACCTGAACGGTTGGTCCTCCGGAAACCTATTCACCCTGTCTCGTACTACACCGCTCTCACCCTCGTCCCTCACCAAGCAACCCAGTCCCACAGAGAAGACGTGTCTAAATAGAATGGCCCTCCTCGGGCCACATCTCCCCCTCATCCGAGCCCCGCTACCACCACCAGACCTCAACCTCCCAAACACCAGAAAACCTACGTCCTTTTGGCGCTCTCACCGCCATCTCCCCCCTCCCCTGTCCGAGCGACCCCACCTCCCCCCGGCTCTCCAGCACCCTACAACCTCAGAGCGGCACTAGGGAAGAAAAAGGGTTCTTCCCTGCACGACGTGACCGCCTCCATTCCCCGTCCTTCTCCTCTCCCTCTCCCGTCTCGGGGTTCCCTCTCACCTATTCCCTCGTCCTCCAACCCCCATCCCCTTCGAACTCCTATACCCCCCCGAGCCCTGCCCTACAAACTAAGCTGAAAGCGCTCTTAGGCAATAATCTACACCGCTTCGGCGCACCGCAGTGCGCCTTCTGAAACCGACAGGATCGGGTGGTCGGGTCCCACCCTGTCCCAGCCTCTCCGCGGGGTGCCCAGCGCCGTG
>NW_003307661.1:65869-66635 GCF_000143455.1 Volvox carteri f. nagariensis | reverse complement strand
GTATGTATGTATGACGTTGATTACACTGTCGGCTGAATAGCCGGGGGCCCAGGGCCGAAACACAGCGCGGGGGGTATGTATGTATGTATGTATGTATGTATGTATGTATGTATGTATGTATGTATGTATGTATGTATGTATGTATGTATGTATGTATGTATGACTTAGATTACACTGTGGGCCGCGAGAGCCGGGGGCCGAAGCCGAAACACAGCGCAAGGGTCGGGAGCACACAGCACAAGTCGGTTAGTCTTGTGTGCTCCCGACCCCGACTCAGACTGCCAACACTCTACGCAGCCACTCCGCAGCCCCTCCATCCGGGGATGGCGCTGCATTGAATACACCACGAAGGGCTCTCAGGTCTCGCTACAGTGAGTCCACAAGTCTCAGCTAGGGCAAGGCAAAGGCTCTCTGAAACAGCCCCCCAAAATACCACCAACGAAAACGGGATTCGAAGGGAATACAAACAAACAAACAAAAATTCGGTTAGGGCAGTCCCGGCAGGGGAGGGCTCCTGATATACCTAACAGGCCAACAAAAAACCTCCAAGAGAGAAAGGCTAAGAGAGCTCGACACCACAAGACGTCTTGCAACCACCTTAAAACAACTGACCTCCACCACCTGTCCCTTCCTGGGCTGGTCCAGGGGAGAAGTAGCCTTATAAAGAAAAGGGATCCCGCACAAGCCTGATCACCACTGCAGGGGCCCGGGATAGTCCGGCGAAACCACAAAAGCGTTAGCGTTGCCACGACACACAGCTCCTAGA
>NW_003307661.1:62398-65819 GCF_000143455.1 Volvox carteri f. nagariensis | reverse complement strand
CCGCAGTGCGCCTTCTGAAACCGACAGGATCGGGTGGTCGGGTCCCACCCTGTCCCAGCCTCTCCGCGGGGTGCCCAGCGCCGTGAAGGAGCGCAGGCGCGCCCAGAAGTCCACCACTGCCCGGGCGCGGGCCCGCTCCAAGGGGGTTGCTGCGGGTGCTGCTGCCGCCGCGCCTGCCGTTGCTGCTACCGCCCCTGTCGCCGTGTTCCGCTCCTGCGTTTGGTCCTCATCCCCTGGCGCATTCAGTGCAGGCCCCGTCTGCGGTCCCGCCCCGTCGGCCTGGATGAAAAAGTCCGTTATCCGCCTCTGCCTGGGGCCGGGTACCTGCACCTGCTGCGCGTGCTCCCGGTTCTGTGGTCCTTGGCTCCCAGCTCGTTCCTGCCTCCTGCCCGCTGCCCTCAGGCAGCATCTGCCAACCTCCATGGCAGACAGGGCCGACAGGGCGATTATATCCCATACGGCCTGTTCGCATCCGGTTGGGGCCAGTAATAGCCAGAGTTGCTTTCGGGTGACTCCACCTACCGTATGTATGTATGTATGTATGTATGTATGTATGTATGTATGTATGTATGTATGTATGTATGCATCTGTAGTGTGTATGTGTACATGAGGAATCTGGCAATAAATGATCAGGTCATGTCTCTATTCATTTAGGTAGAGCTTCACTGTTTGCTTCCTTGACCATACCACACGCGCTCTTCTAGCTCCTAACAACGTTCCGAAGGCCCTGGCCATTGGCCCCGAAACCACAAAACCCGCACCCACCTACCCGTCCGCATCCCCATGGCCCCCCAATAACAGGTCACGCAGCCGGACGCCTCCACGATGCTCTTCCTCTCCCACACCCTCACCGCCCTTTCCATGAACACGACCACGTTTCGAGTCATTCCTAGCACAATGGAGGATTTAAAATCTGAAGCTGGATCTGAATCCGGAGCCGGGGGAAGTTTATCTGGGCCGCTTACTACGTGCAACATACAGACACGTGGGTTTTACCAGTGCCGTACTGGGTGTGTGTCACATGTGCGGTTTTGAGTGTGTGGTTTCGTAAATGTCAATAATTTCGAAATCCTCCCGTCGGGCAAGATTATTAGCTTTAGGAAGGGTTCATGTAAACAAATGCTGCCTATGTTGGAGGCGTAATCCAGAAGGTTCTACGTCCTTTACAAAAGAAGTACGGAATCAACGACGTGTGCTACTTTCCAACGACTATCTCTAACCGTTCCAACGGTCCCAACCGTCCCAACGTCCCGTTGCAGTCATTACACTCCTAATGGACGCGCCGGGCAATGCAGTGGCGGCGTCAACGGGCCCGTCACCTAGCCCGTCAACAGGTGCCGTACAGAACCACGCTCTTACAGGCGGTATCGCCGCAGGCGGCGCGTTAGGCATCGTCATTGCGTTTGCCGCTGTCGCACTTGTCGTACGGCGATTACGACAACGGCGGCGCCGCCTCACGTGGCATGGCTCATCGCCGTCGCCCAAAGCGGGGGTGCCGCCAGCTGCGGCTCCTGTGCCCTTGGTGGGCATGGAGTTGGACGGCGTCGGGGAAGCGTCGTCTGGGCCTGCAGGCGGTGGCGGCGGCGGCGGCGGCGGCGGCGACGGCTGTAGCGCTTTCAGTATGAGCTTCGCAGCGGCCGACCAGGTGGGCTGTGACAACCTCTTCAGGCGCGTGTTGTGAGGCTGCGGGAGTTATTTTGCGATTTCCTTACGTTTACTTTTTGTCTGTTTACCTTTTCGCTCCGCTGTTTTATTTCGCCGTTTTTTGAATTTCATAATAAATGTAAAAAAACGTCAGTATTCAATATATATGATTTCTGTATTATTTGTAATATATGTATATCACATACATAACATATACATGTATATTATATATAACATGTAGAATATAATATACATAATTCCTGATAATAATTTACTTTCAGAAACGTCTTGTACATCTTTGCTCTGTACTACGGCGGTGCGTAGGTCCCAGGCAAGGCTGCCACCATGCTGGAGTTGTTGTTGGACAGGGGAGCGATGATTGGGCCCATATCACCACCACCACCACCACAACAACTACCACTCCAACAGCAGCAGCAGCTGCAGCCGCACCATCAGGCCCGTCCTACCCCGCATGGGGGGCGTGGGGGGGTGGACGCGATCGAGGGAAGAGGAATAAATGCCCTTCCAGCAGGAGCAGGGGCAGGGCCCCTGCTTCCTGTCGGAGCGGCGGTTGGGCTTCCCGGCATCGTCGGCCGCGGCAAGAACGATGCGAACGCTAACGACTTGAACAACGGTAACGGCAACGATAATGTGATGAACAACAACGACAACAACAACCCGAATCACAATAATAACTCGTCGCGGGGCAGCTCGCTGAGTGCGAATGTGCAGCGGACACTGGCCGGCGCTATCGACGGCATGATCCGGAAATATGAGGCGAGTGGTAGTGGGGGTGGGGGTGGGGGTGGGGGTGGTAGTGGGGGTGGTAGTGGGGGTGGTAGTGGGGGTGGTAGTGGGGGTGGTAGTGGGGGTGGTAGTGGGGGTGGTAGTGGTAGTGGGGGTGGGGGTGGGGGTGGTTAGGTGGTTGGGTGGTCGAGGGAAGGGGGGCTGCCATTGGGCTGGGACCAGGTATCCGTACCTGCAGTTGTGTCCGTACTAGTGTCCGTACTCGTACCTACATCTCAACTTGGCGAGACCATCATTTTCCTGACATCATATGTAAATATCATGCTACGTGTTTTGGATTGCTCGTTGGTGCACTATAAGGAATCGCTGCGTATCAGTCTGTCCGACTGTATGTACGTATGTGTGCATGCATGCAGGCCACCTCCAATCCCCCCAGCAGTCAGCACTCAAGCCAGGGGGGATCCCTCCGTAACAGAGTGCTGGGGAGCGGCGGCTTCGGGGTGGTGTACAAAGGTACGGCAAACATGTACGGCGCTACCTGACAAGAACATCAGCAACGACAAAAACAATGTTCAATAATGTGTAATATGTCATTAGTGACTTATCGCACTGGCTGTGCGCCAGCCGGGCGCCCCATCGGTGTCGTACGTCCCATCGGTGTCTTCCCCCTTCCCCCTCCTGCCGTATACCCCTCCCTCCTCCTGCCGTACACCCCTCCCCCCTCCTCTCCCCCCGCCTCTCCCCCCTCCCCTCTCCTGCCCCATACCCTCCCCCCAGGCGAGTGGCGAGGTCTCCCGGTCGCCATCAAGGTGGTACTGCTCCAGGAAGGGGACTCCGCGGCAAGAAGGGAGCGTCTGGTTCGTGAGGTGGCGCTGTCAGCCACTCTCAGCCACCCCAATGTCGTACCGACGTACCACTACACGTGAGGTCTAGGAGATTGGGTTAGGGGGTGGGGCCTGTACGGGAGGGGTATGGTGGTTGTGGTGGTATGGGATCTGGAACTAGAAGAAATAACAGGGGAAGAACTACT
>NW_003307661.1:56218-62347 GCF_000143455.1 Volvox carteri f. nagariensis | reverse complement strand
GGGGGGGGAGGGGGGGATCTGTGGCTTCCTAGTGTTGTCATTGACTCGCAACTTCATGATGTGAGTAATGTGCTACTGTTCCATTTCTTCTGCTGTGCTACTGAATTGCGATTACTACTGCTGTGCTAGTGTTACACTGCTATACTGCTACTGCTATACTGCTACTGCAGGGTGCAGCCTGTCGCTGTAGCGTGTCCGGGTGGAGGCAGCTGCGGCTCCCCCGGGGTGATGGGCCCGGGGATTCGACCCAGGATTACGAACAGGTACGACAGGAGGGGGAAGTTGAGGCTTGGGTTTTGGGGTCGCTTTAACAGATATCATTTGGGGGTCGCTTTAAGGTTTTAGGGTTTTAATTTTGCACCCGGGCTCCGGAACCTCACACCCGGTTTTAATTTTGCTATTGTGTTTTTGCATTTGGAAGGGCGGGAAGGCTTTGGATGGGACGTCTGTCGGTGGTGACGGGCCCCGGTGTTCACTTTTGGGGGCCTTTTGAGATTGGGGGTTTTGGGGTTTTGGTTAGAGGGGTTGGGAGGGCGCAATGAGGGGTTGGGGTTGGGGTGGGGGACCGCAAGTGCAGGGCAGTCCTCTCCAGCTGTCAGAACATGCGCAGATGTGATGTGATGTGTGTTTTTGTGTGAGGTGTACAGCACTCCACCTGTTTATGAAAGCGCGATTCGACTACGAATCAACTCCCCTTGCCTCCTCCGCCTCCTCCTCGTCCTCCGCCTCCTCCCCGCTTCTCGACTATTATGCATAGAATCCCCTCCTTCCCTATGCTGCCCCTGATTCGTAAAACTGACTTGGTTTGACTGATTCCGCGCAAATTTCCTCCCCTCCTCCTCCTCCTCCTTTCCCCCTGAGTGCCCTGGCCTCTTGCCCTGGCAGCAGCTTCAATCGTGTGTGTGTGGTTCGTCTTTCCCCCCCTTGCTGCCTTCTCCGGCCCCCCCCCGCCCCCTAGGACCCCGGCAGTTCATCCCCCTGGTCTCCCAGGAAATTTCTTTCCTCCCCCCCCAAAAAAACACACTCGCTTCACTAGCTCGGGGTTCGTCTTTTCCCCCCAACACACACAAACACACACACACACACACATCCGGACATGGGTGGCCTTGGGTCGCCTTGGTCCTAACTTTTGTCCCCTCCTTTCATGTCAATACCCTTCTCTTCAAACTCCCCGGATCTCTTCGATGGGGCGTCGTACTATTGTCGTTACTGCCACTAACCACCTAACCACCACAACTCCAAACCTGGCACTGCGCCAACCTCCCCGCCAATATTTCGTCTTAGCGGCTTCGTAGGTAGGTCTCCGATATCGCCAAAAAACGACTTCATGTGGCATAATACATAATACACACCTCCCCCCGATTCCCAGGTCTACCCCCCGTGCCCCCCTCCCCCTCTCCTTCCCTCCCCCCACCCACCGCGAAGACTTGTTCTTCACAAGTCGCAACTGGGTAGCTATTCCTTCCTTTTTCACTTTTGGCATGTCAGTTTATATCCTCCTTGGCATCAGCTTCACTCGGTCATGTGGTTCGTCTTCTTCCCCCCATGTCTCCCCCCTCCCCCCACCCCCCCGCCGCCGTCGCCGTCGCCACGTATTGTTGTAGGCCTGCACCGCGGGACGCTGGCGCTCCCGCCGCCGACGCTGCCGTACCGGCGGCTCTGGTTGAGGAGGCTGACGGCGGCGTCACCGCGTACAAGCTGTCCATCTTCATGGCGTACTGCGATGGCGGCACATTGCGAGATGCATTACGAGATGGGGTGTTTAAGAAGCCCTGGCCGCCGTCGGCGCTGGCGCCGTACCAGCAAGTGACCGGGCCTGCCGCGGCAGCTGCTGCTGCCGTACGGCGGCAGCAGCAGCAGCACCAGGGGGCCGCAGTGGCGCCGCCTTTGCCGGCAGCGGGGGCAGGGCCCGGCGTCGGCGTCGGCGTCGCGGAGCCGGATTGCCTCGGTGTACCGCACCACCTGCAACAGCCGCAGTTGGGTCAAGGACTCGCGGTTCGCGAGGGGGCCCCGCCGCCGCTGCGGCGGGTGCTGCAGGAACACGAGGCGGCGGCAGCGGCGGCGGCGGCAGCTGTGGCGGCAGTCGGTGCCGTACCGTCGGAGGCAGCTTCCTTGCGGTCGTTGCGGCCCCCTACGGGCGGTGCTGGGAGGGAGGGCCGGCTGGAATCATGGCAGGACCTCAGAGCGGCCCCGAACCAGGTATGTATGTGCGTATGTATGTGCGTATGTATGTGTGTATGTATGTACGTGTGTGTTTTGCGTGGTGGTGAATGTACGACATGTAAGGAGGGGACGAAAGGTAGGGGGGAGAGCGGGGATTTGGGATGTGGGAAGGTAAACGGGGAGGCTTTGTGGGAAGGGGGGGACGGGGAAAATGGGGGGGGGGAGAGCTGTGTTTCGTGCCTAAAACGCCACTCATTGTACCGTTTAGAAAATTATTCGCTCACAACCAATGTTGATGCTGTGTCCGTGCGCACCGTACGCTGAGTTTAAACAACATATTGAACATCGCTTGGGCTTACCACCGCGAACCAAACAAGTCGGTAAATTTGTTACGGTATCACGTGTGCGATTTCCCTTGAATTGCCGTACAGGCGCTTGCGCTCTTCGCCGCGCTTGACGTTGCGAGAGGTCTGGATTACCTACACGCTTGCAATGTCGTACATGGAGACCTTTCCCTTCAAAATATCTTGCTTGCATCTACGGAGCCGGTATTTCCGGACGCCGCAATCAATGCATCCACCTCCAGCTCCGCTGTCTTCGCGGCCGCAGCCGCCGCGCTTGCGTCTCATGGCGGCGGTCCTAGCGCTTGCGGCGGTGGCGGCGCCGCCGTCGCCGCCGCCGCCGCCGGCACGACGATGGCGGCACGCGTGATGCATGGGGTCGCGGACAGGTTACCGCAGAATGTCAGCGACGGCTCGACATCTTCTGACGTGACGGCGGCGGCGGCGACGGCGACGGCGGTGGCTACGGCGACTGCGGCTGCCGCCGCCGCCGCGCCTGGCTGCTGCCCACCGAACTCGGTGACGCCGCCATCACGGCCATCGCCGCCGCCGCCGCCGGCGGCGCCAGTGCCGCAAAGGGCACGGCTGGCAACCGGCGCCGCCGCCGGTGGCGGCGGCGGCGCCAGCTCCGCCGATACCGCCCCCGCCGTGTCTACAGACGAAGATGCCGAGGCCGTGGCGGGCACCTATAGCACCTTCACTCAGTCTGGAACTTTGGGCGGCTTCTCCCTATCGACGGAGGAGGTGCCGGCAGTGTCGGCGGCGTCGGTGGGGGGCGGCGGCGTCGGTGGGGGGCGGGTGATGCCCATGGCTCAGCGGGTCATCCTCGTGAATCCGCTGTTGGGTCAGGTGGGTCCTATTTAAGATTTAAGATTTGGCAATAATGGCAATGATGATGATAATGATGATGAATTTTTGGACTCACCAGGCCCAGACGAGCATGAGACTCCTGGATTGAGGGGCATTAGGGAGGTCGTTCTTTTTGATTTGCATTTCGACTCGTACCTGACTTCGGCTTGGGTGCGAAGTTACTTTACGGCGACTTTTTATGAACTCCGTTAGTTTGTTTCGTTGCTATTTTTGTTCATTTTGCAATTTAGCCGTTGTACAGTGCAACAAACAACGGCTAGCCGTACACAGTTCAGCTTGCCGCGCGATGACATGTTAAATTCCCGTATGACAGGTATTCAAGATCAGCGACTTTGGTTTGAGTGTACGGCTGGAAAATGACGAAACGCATCGCTCCGGGTTGCACCAGGTCTGTCTGTCTGTCTGTCTTAATGTCTGCCTTATTGTCTGTATGTATGTTTGCCTTATTTCCTGAATGTCTGGAAGTCTGTAAGCCTGTAAGCCTGTCTGTATGTCTAAATGTCTGCCAGTATATATGTATATATATGCGCACGATGTGGTTCCATACGGTGACGGATTGGGGCTTTGTTCTCTGGGGCGCGGTGTGGATATATATATCATTCCGTACAACTCACACACATACGCACGCAACATGCTATTCACCCCTTTTCCCCTACTTCCCTCCCTCCTAATCCGACAAAGTTGCATCTTTCCCCTTCAAATCCCCTGACTCATACACACACGCTCCCAGGGTACGCCGTACTACACGGCTACAGAGGTGCTCGTGTCGGGGAAAGTCTCCCCGGCCGCTGACATATACTCGTACGGCGTGTGCCTCTGGTGTTTGGCACACGGGGTGTCGCTCTGGTGAGGGAAGGAGGGGGGGGGACGGAAGGGGGGAAGGAGGGGGGACGGAGGGGGGAAGGAGGGGGGACGGAGGGGGGAAGGAGGGGGGACGGAGGGGGGAAGGAGGGGGGACGGAAGGGGGGAAGGAGGGGGGACGGAGGGGGGAAGGAGGGGGGACGGAGGGGGGAAGGAGGGGGGACGGAAGGGGGGAAGGAGGGGGGACGGAAGGGGGGAGGAGGAAAGGGGGAGGAGGAAGGGGGACGGAAGGGGGGAGGAAGGGGGACGGAAGTGGGAAGGAGGAAGGGGGGAGGCCGAAGTTAATTAATAGGCGGGGCAATGGGAAGACAAGCGGGGTGCGGTTATGTGGCTCAAGGTATTGGGTTGTGTGGCTCAGGTGTGTGTGTGTGGGGATTTCTTCTTAGCGGGAAATCCCCGAGAGCTTCTCGATCGCTTCATTCATTTTTGGGGTGATGTGACTGTGAACGTCAATGTGGGTGTGGGTGTGGGTTTTAGTGTTGCCTGTCGTACTTACTCCTCCGGTACTTGAGAGCCGATCGTCGGTTTTCAAATCCTTCCTTTCCCCCCTTTTAACTAATTTGACTACCTTAACTACTTTCCCCTCTGCCCCCTTACTCTCCTCCGCCTGTCCCCATACATACATACACACACACACGCGCACACACATACATACACACACAGTCAATTGCGGCACTTGCTGCCGCCCATGTTCACGCCGGTGGCTCCGACCCTGCTGGGTCACTTGGTTCCGGAGCTCAATCCCGGACTGAGATCTTTGATCAGGAGGTGCCTATCGGGAGATCCCCCCAGGAGGCCCACAGCGGCAGCCCTGGTTTCGGAGCTGCATATGCTCGTACAGGTATTATATACATACGCTTGTTTGAAGAATTTGGGTTTCGGAGCTGGTGGAGAGTTTTCCGGAGGGTTTCGGAGCAGCATTGATTTTGGCTAGGTGTAGTGCGGGGGGGAGCACGGGGGTGTTAGGGGGGATAGTTTCAGGTGGTTGTGGGTTTCGGGTGGTTGCGTTTTCAGGTATTACTACAAATTCGAAAGGTAAAAAAATGGATGAGAGCTATTTTTATTCCTGTTGTGGGTTTGAGGTGGTTGCGGTCTTCATGTGGTGGTTAGGAGCGACGACGAGATCGCCGGCTGACAGCCCCTTCGAAATAATATTGATTACTTAAAAAGTAAATAAATAAATATTATAAACCATGAAATTGTGTTTAGTTTTGCGCGATTTTCACACAGCTACTTGAATCACGAGTAACCATATTAGATATATTCACTGTTACAATGAACATCCAGACATCAAACCTTACCATTCCATTTTCTTCCCCTTTTCCCACTTCATCCCTTCCTGCGCTGACAACAAACATACAAACATACAAACAGGCGGTCCTGGGTCCCGAGCTCTCCCCCTTGCTACTGGGGGCGGAGAGGAGGGAGCTGGCGGCGGGTCGTACGGTGACGGGGTCGTTATGGGGGCTGG
Source organism: Volvox carteri f. nagariensis (assembly GCF_000143455.1). Taxonomy (NCBI): domain Eukaryota; kingdom Viridiplantae; phylum Chlorophyta; class Chlorophyceae; order Chlamydomonadales; family Volvocaceae; genus Volvox; species Volvox carteri. The sequence goes on along the minus strand of NW_003307661.1, from coordinate 56,641 downwards.
CGGGGGCTGGCGGGGCGGGTGGGTTTGCGGGTGGGTTTGCGGGCGGTGGGGGTCCCGGAGCTGGGGTGGGTGGAGGGGTCGTGGCCAAGGGGGATCCTGGGGGGGGCGCCGGAGGGGGATGAGAGGAGGGGGGAGGGGGGGCAAAGAAGTTCCCAGAGAAAGAAAACGTCAGAGGGGTGAATGCTCTCGTGAACGCAAAGAATAAGAATACGAATGTGTTCACGAGTACGAACGTAAATATACGACTGTGATTGTGTACTCGTGTGCGCAGTAGTGGCGGGTTGGTCGCGGTGGGGGGAGGAGTTGTCTAGATTGGTTGGTTGGAGTTGGTTGGGGTTCCGTGAACAGTACGACACTCTCGGGGCCCTGGAGACGCGGTGGTGCTCAGATGCTCCTCTTTTCATCTGTATGTATGTATGTATG
>NW_003307661.1:38919-56168 GCF_000143455.1 Volvox carteri f. nagariensis | reverse complement strand
AGGGGGGAGGGAGGAGGAGAGCGGCATGAGGGCGCCGATGGGTTCTCGTAGGTGGTGGGGCAACCCACAAGTGTCGAGTTCGCAACTACTACTCGTAATTTGAGATATTTCCTCGCTGCGCAAATAAAGAATAAATTCAATAATGATTGCGGATGCCGTACAGCCGTTGCTGGGGCGATTGTGGTCCGGCGGGAGGCGAGAGGTTGCGACGGAAGGGAGAGGTTGGAGACAAAGTACGGTACGGCGAATATGCAGTAATTAAATTACTCGAATGCGCAGGAAGAGGAGGAGGAGGAGGACGTTTAGGTGGCGAGGCGTGCTGTGAACGGTTGGCCGTTGACGGTTGGCCGTTAGCAGTTGCTCACTGGCCGACAGATCCCTCAAAAAAATTTCCACCTCGCGCCATCTTATGGGCCTCTGGCAGCACGGGATGCTGACTTGTATCTCATCATTTTTGTTTTTTCTGCGTGTCATCTAGTTGGTTGGTTAGTTGGTTAGTTCATAATACAGTTTATGCAGTTCATGCGGTGAATGTTCGCAGTCAAAGTCATTATGATGTTCAGATTATATGTCTGCTGTGTTGGACGTTAACTGAAGTCCTCGAAGGGCGATGTTTTGCCCCCAGAGGGGACCTCAACCGGCCACCTAGAAAGTAAGATACAGGAAAGGCTTGTCGTACTGTACGGCAAGGTGATATCCATGCTCACGATCTCTACAACTGTCCAATGGGCTTGTTGGGCAATGTGCCCCAAGACGGGAACGTTTTCATGCGCTGCTTGTGTTGCTGAAGATGCTAAAGGTATGAAAGTTATATCTCCGATGTCGCGTAACCTATGAGTACGGCAATAATAAGAGAAGGGCCTGTGGCTGAAGGAACGGCTCATCAGGTAGCTGAAAGGCCCACCGTACGGCCGCCGCCGCTGTCGGCGGTTTTCGGTTGTTTGTACGGCATGCATCTCCGCTCCACGTAGGTGTCCTGTCAGAGCTATGTATGGCATTTGCTGGTGTTGCATTGCTCGGGGGCCTTCTTGAAAGCCTCCTTGAGAAGACCCCGCACGGGGGGTGGGGGTGGGGAGGTGAGTGGTGGGGATGGGGGTGGTGGTGCTGCTGCTGCTTTTCGCGTCATTTTGCGTCATGCGTTATTTTTTCTCGACTGTTGCTTTGTTTTGCGGTGAGTGCAAGAGTACTTGAAACTTACTTAGGGTTTCAAGCACTCCAAAAGAAAAAACGAAACGAGTCACGGAGGAGGACAAACGTGAGGAGCAAAAGCAAGAGGCGGCAGGGTAATGGCAGCAGCTTTGGGATGGAGGCGTCTAGATCGAGATTGGGGAGGTTTCCAGGTTAATTAAAAAGAGGCCGTGGCCGCTGATTTTTATTTTGCTTGGGGGTTGGCTTGGGGGCTTTTTAGAGATAGATTTGGCGTTATGTGGGTTGGGCGCGTATTGGCCATTACGTGACCCGGAGAACCCCCGGGAGCGCACACCCTCCCGCGCGAGGACCGGCGGGGGGGATTTACAGCTGCAGACGTGAGCTCTTCTGTAGAAGTTGTCATACTCCGTGTGTCTGTATATGAATGCGGGGTGACATGATGTCAGATTCGTTTTTGCCGTACTTGTGTACGGCATGGGTGTTGTGTCTGTTGTGCGCGGCAATGCAATACGGTGTTAGATGATGTGCCCTAAATGTACTGTCGACCCACATATAGAGCTCCCCCCGCGATAATGCGGTCTGAAAGTAGTTTTCGTCATAAATAAGGTTTTGCATCGTGCGCACTTTCGTATGTATGTATGTATGTATGCATGCACGTAATGCTGGGAAGCGTATCTGATAGTGGTGTCGTCGCGGTCTGGTAGGAGAGCCGCGACGTCATCCGAAGTGCCGCAGACCTTCCATGCTGCCGTACAAGTTCTGGGCACTATCAGGGCGCTTTATTGGAATCGCAAGAGAACTCACATATGCCAGCATGAGTGCATGAGGTGCGAACCGCGGTATGAATTTGGTTTGGGCTTCGGATTCGAATTTCGGCCTTTAGCAAGGCATGTGCATGCGAACGTAGGTTGTCCTCGGCAGTACGACAAGTACAGGTACTTGTGCTTCTCCAGCGGTGTACGTTTCTTGGCGCGTAGTCGAAGAAGCTTCCAGAGATAGAAGCTATCGCGCAGATCTGTTCGGTTCTATTGTGTTTTCATGTACGGCACGCCGTGTGCCATACTGTCGTACCGACAATCCAGTACGGGCTCGAAGGTTTAAGTGCACGGTTTCGTCAAATTGTTTCAAACCCGTCCGGGTTCACCTGATCCGTACGGCAGTACGGCGTACGTGTCAGTGCAATCGGCTCGTGATTCGGAAAATGTTAACGGCAAGGTGTTGTATGTGAAGGAGCCATATATGTAGGGCCTTCGCGGTTAGCCGTTAGTTAGGAATCTGTAATCCGTATCCGTACAGTCCGTACAAATGCAAATGTGCTCGTAATGGCATCTAAATGATTCAACACCTGAAAAGGTTCCTCACGAGCTCCTACTACTACTATGTAGTGAACGTGCGCTAGATGTCAACGGAGTCAAACGTAAATTACCGATATAATGGACATGTCTGCACCCGCGTCTACACGCGCAGGGCGCACTGCGTCGTGCCTCCTGCGTGTGCGCTCAAACATTCATGCTGCTGACTTTCTGTGACTTGATTTGATTGAGGATTATAACCTCCTTTCATGTCGGAGTGCCAGTTGTGCATTTTCATCAAATGGCCTACGTCGCCTTGTGTAGATGCATTCCTGTAGATGCAAGCCTCTGCGACACAAGGGGGGGAACACTTCGCAGCTTCCGCAGCCACCAGAGTAAAAGCAGTCCATGCGCATGCACCACAATGTGAACCACATAATGTCAGCAGCAGCAGCAGCAGCCACCGCCTCCCCCCCCCACCCCTTTCGGCCCCCCCCCATCATTTCACGTCCTCGTCCTATCCACTCCGTCAAGGAAAGGAAAGGTTTCACCAGTCACCAGTACTGCCCCTCCATGAATACCAGTACTACAAACCCGAGGTTAACAAAAGCTGTCAGGGAGGTCGAGAAGTCATGCCAAGGGGGGGAGCAGCAGCAGCCGACCTCGCGCTCTCCTCCTCCCCACTCTCTCGCCCCGCACTCATTCTCATTTCCACCGCGCAGGGTAGGGTAGGACTGTCATGGCGTCGCGGGCGCCCCCTCTCCCCCCCGCATGTACAAACAATCGCGTGTACACACATACACGCACATCTTCACACACACACATACACAACCCCCTTCAGTTCCGAATGAACACGTTGCTACCTTCGGGACCTCCCCAGGCAATAACAACATCAACAGCCCGAGGCCACCGCCGCAGCCGCGGCGGAAGCCATCGCGCAGCACGTGGAAATGTTGCACAACGACCATTCGTCCTTTGGTCCCGACCCCCCCCCCCACATACACATATGCATGTAGTACACCCGGACCGCACGCAGAGGTTAGCACCCCAGCGATCCCACTCCGTGCTCCTCTCAGCCCCCAGGACTCCACCCGGGAGAGAGAGAGGGCGGCCAGAGGTCCCTTTTCCATCTCCTTTCGGACCCCCACCACATGCCCCCTGAGGGCCCCCCCTGAAGACAGCACTCGTTAGACAGCAGCACACTGAGAGAGAGAGATCACTCCACCCCCACCCACCCACACTACGCGCTGCCCCTAGTACTGCTACTGCTACTGCCACCACCGTCGCCTGACGGCTGCTTTCCTTCTCCCCAAAAAAACTCCCACCCACACACTCATCCAAACACACACACACCCCGACACCGTAGGCCGGTGTTTTTTCCCTCCCGTTCCTCCCACAATTCCAACCCGCCCAGCGTCCATTACAGCCCCCGTCCCACAAAGCCTTTTTTTTCTCCGATTGCAGTTAGGGGCCCCCCTTCGAACGATGTCCCCTCCGCAGCGGCCCGGGCCGCAGCTGCACCAACTGCCCAACTGCGGCACTGCCTCGGTGGCGCCTCCGGTGCCTCTACCACCACTACTGGGTGGACCTCTCTATAGACATGACATGACCCACATGACATGACCCACATGACATGACCCACATGACGTGACACACGAGCAGCACGAGTTCAATCCTCTGGCATCCCCAGTCGCCAGACTGACGTGACAACCAACCAACCAACCAACAGGAAGTTGCAAGACGGCAACAACGCCATGTCGACAACAAACAGCAACGACAACGATGTCACAGAAACAACGAAATGACTGGGGAAGAAAACCAACATACGCTTCGTTCCGTGTCCAGCAGAGCAAGAAGAACAATCAAAGCACGGCGGCCGCCCCCCTAAAAAATCCTCCAGCAGCGGCAGCAGCAGCAAAAACACACATCAAAAGTTGAAAAACGCGTCCAAACGCACATAACATACAGTCCGACAGACAGACGGACAGACACACACGCAATGTTCCCTTTCCCTTCCAAAACACATACGCTGGCACTACCCCCGTCCGGGGGGGGTCGGCGCGTGTTTTGGCAATAGGTCTTTCCGTGCGGGCAGCTAGCCCTAAACAGCTGGCAGGATGCCAACATACATACATACACACCGACATGCACGTACATACACACTCACGCGAAGCACCCCCCTCAATTTTAGCTTAAAGATCGACGTCCGCAACGTTACGCACGTCAATACACACACACGGACACGGACATGGGGGGGTAATGGCCCACACAGACATACATCCACACAGACACACCCCTGCCCTGGGCTCGGCAGACGGTCTCGCACCTTCGTAGAGACGAGGCCTCCGTCACCTCACACCTCCTCTAATTCCTCCCAGGCTGGGATCAAATGCCGCCGCGCGACGTTTTTGATCTCGCCATAGACAAACAAGGCACATACATACTCACACAACCACACACAGACACACAACCACACACACACACGCAAACCAGCTCAGTGCTGCTTTTTGAGGCAATTCGTACCGGAAAAACAAATCAGTAAAAAGATAATGACGCCCAACAGCAGCACCGCAAAGGCCACGACGACCTTAATCTTGCAGTTCTGCATCCACATTTTACGCTGAAGCGATCGCCCAGTGCGCACAAACCGGTCCGCCTGCAACAACAGAGGCCAGGGGCAACAGCGGCCCAAGTCGGGTGACACCGGGGGACGCCGTCAACAGAGGAGAATGTGACAGCACACCACTCCTCCACAGACCCACGGGTAGGTGTCGGGGAAAAACCAATGTCGTGCGTCATCCAATGCGGCAACACAATCGACCAAGGACAACCGGAACCGACCCCCCTCCCCGACTCCACACGCCGGAGCTACCCCCTTCCACATTCCCCTTCCCCTGATCCCTTCCTCCCCTTCCCCTCCTCCCCTTCCCCTCCTCCCCTACTCCTCCCCTACTCCCCCCCTACTCCTCCCCCTACTCCTCCTCCCCCTACTCCTCCCCCCCTCACCTCAAACATGAGGTTCTCCGTCTTGTCTGTGAGCACTTGCAGCTTCTCCCCCTGGGCAATCACCTTATCGATGTTATCTGTCATAATGCCCTTCACCTCGTTTACCTGCAAAAGGGATTTGCCGTGGTGGTGATCTGTGCGGGCCTATGAGCATGGTGGTCGACTGTGCATGTGCGCGTGCGTGTGTGTGCATCCTCCGTGTTGAACTGAGCTCGGGAAGCAAGTGCTGGAGAGGTAGAGCTTGGGAATGTGTCCAGCAACGTGTGCATGTTTGTGCATGTCTGTGCATGTCTGTCTGTCTGTACATGTCTCTGTCTGTCTGTATATGTGTGCCTTGGAGCGCCGGAGGGAGGTTATAAGCAAGGGGGGGGGGGCAGCCCCGAGCCACATCAAGTCGCAGTCGCTAGCACCGCCGTCCCGACCCATCCCCCCCCACACAGGGGGGTACACGGGGGACACCACCACATGCCGCGTGGCCCAACAATCGGTTGGTCACCACCCTTAGTTCGTTCCTCCTCCCCACAACACCCCCACAATCACAACCCACACCGCAACTTCCCTTTCCCCCCCTCGCTGGATGCCGGCCGTTGAGCTTCCGGCACTCTTGCATTTCCTGCATCATGCGCAGGTCCAACCCACCCACCTAGACACCTACCCTGGACTGTACGGCAGCCACTTTAGAATATTCTTGGGGGTACTGTGTCGCATGTTCCATTATCTGCTTGAGTTGCTTCCTGGAAGGGAGCGAAAGGAAGGGGGGAGAAGACAGACAGACATATAAACAATAACACAAACAGAAAGTTAGGCAAAAAGTCTCCCATTCACTTATCGTTTCCTTCACCCTGAAGACCTTCCTCTCCCCGCCTCCCACCCCCCTCCTCCCACCTCTAACCTCCTCCCCCTTTTCCCCCTCCTCCTCCCCCCTCCCCTCTTCTCTCTCCCTTGGACGTCAGCACTTGTTTCCCGTGTAACCTTCGTGTATTGTAAACCCCCCCTCTACACTTCCCCCTCCCCCACCTCCGTCTGTCTCTAACCCCCTCACCCCCCCGGTCTCACTCACTCACCCAAATGTGTTGTTGAGAGCTCCCTCCCTCGAGGCGCCAACACGGATCTTATCCGACCACTTGCTCCGAAACTCCCCCTCAATCTTGTCCAGAGCCGCCGAGGGAATGGCCCTGCCGTACGCCTCATCCGCGACCGCGAGGTAAGCTGCCCCGGGATGCGTGTGGAGGAGCGAGGGGGGAGGAGGAGGTCACGAGTGTGGGTGAAGGGGTGCTACATCGTCTAGATGCGTAGAGAATAGACACAAAGAGAGAATTCATTCAGAACTATGAGGGAGGGAGAGAGAGAAAAAAGAGGTAATCCTCGGAATTACAGGAGCAATGAATGAAAGCGACGGAATGTTCCTGTACGGCATGTACAGCGTTAGGGCGCGCGGAGCAGTACTGGGGCTGATCCGCTTGGTTCCACAATTTCGGAATGCCACATCGACCATCCATCTATCCATTCATTCATTCAAGACCGCCACCGGGGACAATAACTTGCATGTGGCGCCCGGTAGATGGGCGCAAAGGATTATGAAGGGGGAGAACGGAAGGGGCTGGAATCCAGCGGGGGCGTAGCGCAGGGTGGTGGTGGTGGTAGTGGTGGTGTGGTGGTGGTGTGGTGCACTGTAAGGATGTATGTAAAGTGATCATCTGCCGGAAGTTTGGGAAAGGGACAGGAGTTATCTCTCCGCGAGGGGGAGGTTTGTATATGTGCGCGTTGACTGGGGTGCAACATGGCTGGTAAAGATGCTGCTGCTCTTCATTCCGCACAGGGTTGGGGACGGGATGGCATCTGGGGCCGTATTGGAGGCGTCAAGGGGGAAAGCGATGAGGAAGGTGAAGCCTAGTGAAGGGCAAAGGGAAGAAATGGACGGAGAGGGGGATCGTGGGGGAGAGCGGGCGGCGGGGAGTTGGAGTTTTAGGGAGCGGAAGGAGCGGGTTTAAGAGCTATGAGTTGGGGCGGCGCAGGCCGCTTGAGGGCGGCTTCCCGCACCTACGGAACAGGCAGCCGGGGGATTGTTTTCGCCACGATGCTTAGCATAGTTGGTGATCAAAGCGTTCAAAACTTACTGAAGCCGCCCTGAGATAAAAAGTTAAAAGTGTGTCCTTCGACTGTGAAAGTGAATTTGCCCTCGGAGCTCCCCGCCTTGTCCAAATACTCCCGAGCAACGGCTCCAAAGTTGCCCGAGAAAGCTGCGTATTCCGCGAGAGTAACCGCACCCTGTGATACGCTGCAGTAAATAAGCGGCATGCTCCTGAGACGTAGCTCAGCCTTCTATTTCGACTAGATGCATCTTAGCAATAAGGGTTTTGGATTGTTAACCTAAAAATCCGTGCATTTCCTAAGAGCTATGGTGTCAGGCAAAGTGAGGACTTTGGTGCTGCACTTTGGTGTGACTTGAACGAAGCGAAGCAGAAGCCAAATCGGTAAAAGCTAGGATTGCAATAGATGTTCAGGAGGTACGTAAAACCGCCTGGTAACTCCCAGTAGCGAACTGCACGACTGCAGTCCAACTGTCACTCTGCACGAAATGCAGCTCCACGCAACTGCGAGAGGCTCCAAGGTTGAAGTCGTGCTTTTCACTGGGCTAGCTTATACTACCACGGTCTGCTTACAAACTACTCTTGGGGATTCCCTGCCTAGCTCGACGATCGCACTCTCCCGCGCACTTCTCACTCCGTCAGCACTCCCCGCTGCGACTTCAGAATGCCCCTAATCTACGCACTTGTAGCTCGTGAAACAAGTGTGTTAGCTGAGTACACTCCATACAGCGGCAACTTCAACACTGTTGCAATTGAATGCCTGCAAAAATTGACAAACCCAGAGAGCAAGTTTACGATAGCATGTGACAGACACACGTTTAACTTCCTTGTCCATAATGGATACAGTGAGTTTGAAGTTTAAGCGCGACCTTTGGACTGTCAGTTCTTTCGGTCAGTCCGTTTGGGTCCTGCTTTGCAGCCTTCTGCGTGGTCGCCGACGAGGCATATGGGCGCCAGATACCGTTTGCGTTCCTGGAGCGGGTACGAGACGAGTTCGAGTCACGATACGCTGACAAGGCCCGGACCGCAGCAGCACACAGCATGGACCGTACCTTCGGGTGAGGCGTGCAAGGAAAAGCTTAGTCATCTGGACTTGCTGTCCTCGGCATGTGACCCCTGCTCTGGTTCTATTACCATGCATGGGCCCGCGAGCCTGTTGGGAAAGGACCTGGATGCAAGAGGAGTTCGCAGTGCCTCCCCTCTGCTCCCCGATTTTCCCTGGCCAACACGAACAGACACCGACATGTGTTCCACAACATATCTTGCCTCTGACCCTTTAGACATGATAAGAGTTCGTCAGGTCCCGGTAGGCAATATTGCTGGTGCTGCAATCGCTGTTGCAGCTGCCTGCCGATAGCATTCCAGTCTGTATGTCGCCGTTCTTACCCGACGCATACACGCACATACATACATACGTCCGTGTGCATGTGGCCGCTTGTAACGCATTATTGAGACGCTACAGTTTTTTCTGCGTGTTTATTTGCCGTACGGATGGATGGCTGCAGACCTCGTCTCAAGACCCACATGGAGTACTGCATGGAGCATCCGGAGGAGATTTCAAAGATTGCTGCCGTACAGAAAAAGGTACGACAATGAAGAGAAGCACGATGTTTTGAACGGACGGTTGCGGCGCTCCGTAATCACCACCATCATCATCATCATTGGCACATCGCCACCAGAAACTCTGCACACGCAAAAGACATCATACCATATGAAAGGGCGTTTTCACAAAGCCTTTTCAAACTCCTTATCAGGTTAATGAGGTCAAGGATGTGATGGTGGAGAACATTGAGAAGGTTCTGGAGAGGGGTGAGAAAATTGAGCTCTTGGTGGACAAGACGGATGACCTCCGGAACCAGGTACGTGATGTACGGCGGATGTACTTCCACATACGCCCTTGAGACGTGTTTTTTCCGGTGTCATTGTTATCGTGGGGGTTGGCGGGCCCAACCACATGCCCCACCATCACGCATCAGCATCGGTCCCCAAATCCCCCAAAACCCGCAATTTGCTTTTCCTCCTTCCCTCCGTACCACTCTACCCCCACCCTCCCAGGCTGAGCAGTTTCAGCGCAAGGGCCGTCAGCTTCGCAGCAAGATGTGGTGGCAGAACTGCCGCATGAAGCTGGTGGTGCTACTGGCTGTAGCGCTGCTGGCGGTGGTCATCTTCCTGCTGGCGTGCTTCGCTGGCGGCAACAACTGTGTTAAGAAGAAGGACTGAGAGTGCGGCTGACGAGTGGCTGTGCTTTGGTTGGGTGATTGGTGTTGCGGCATTCACATAACTGAGTGATGGACGAACGGACGGACTGGCGGACCGGCCTGGGTGGAGGGGGAAGAGGGGAAGCGGCGGTAGGAGGAGCAGGTGTGGAAAGCAGCTCGGGGCCATGCCGCGCTTCTTATTTATACATGTGCTATTCGGCTCCAGTGGAGTGCTGCGCAGGGATGAGAGTAGGACGGGGTTGTGTCTGGCATATCCCGCTTGTAAAGACAGAAGGAGAGGCGGAGGACGGGGGTGGGTCCAGACGGACAGACAGACAGACGGACAAGCGTGGACGCATGGCATCAGCATTCGCGAGAGCTCCCGGCTGGGGAGTCCCTAGAGAGGGCATGTACGGGATGGTGTGTATCAGTCGTCTGCTGTTATTGTATGTATGCGGGATTTCGCTCTGTTCGCCATCATCATTGTCAACAAGGAATATGAAGGCCATGCTTGGTTTTAAGCGATAAGATGAAAGGAAATAATACATTTGCAGATTGCGCTGCTCTATCCGCATTTGCTTCGAAGCAGACGATTACCCGAATGTGCAGAGGCCGGGCCGGGTCACCCCGCGTGTCCGAGTTTGCGCATGTGTTAAGAGATTGGTGTACACGTCTTGTTCGTAGTTTTCTGTTTGAGCTTTATGTGCTGGTTGTTTTTCTGTTAGCCTGGTGACTTGTTCTCTAGCTATGAAGGTTTGCATGGAGGACAGTGATGTGGTGGTTGATAGTTGTTGCTCCTTTTGCAACTATTTCCAGGCTGTGGCTTATTGAAGCGAGCGGCCTTTCGCTGAGGCAGCCATGCCCATAAGCCCTTTCCCTTACAGATGAATGTCGTATGCAGTACCGGTGGCGGTGGTTTGGCGTGTGTGCTTTCGAAACCCGAACAAATGGTTTACCGGAAAGGTTGGTGGAGGTGCGGGATAGGGTTGCCTTCACGTTTTGACTGTTTGGCTGTGTGAGCGGTCCAGGGGGATGATGTAAGTTGCGGAGGCTTGACCTCCTTGGCAGCTTGGGGATAATTGGGTTGCGAGGTGGGATGGGGGATACGACAATGTGTATGTGTATCTTTCTCCGCGTCGTACTCATTAAGGCGCCTTCTGCGTGGTGCTCTTCCTTCTCTGATTATAGTGAGTACTGAGCTTTTCACCGTGGTGGCTGTTAGCGGCGTATGATGGGCAAGGCACTTGGCGTGGTGCGTACAATGGTGTGCGTCGCAAAGTAGATAGTGCCACTGCTCGTAAGTCGGTCCGTACGGTGCCATACAGGAGCATCCACGCTGCCGCCCCCGTTGGCACTTACGTTGACTCCATGAGCGGTTCCCCCTGGTAATGCACCAATAAGGCCCGCTTTCGTGGTGTGCCTTTCCTATACCGTCACGATATGTGAGCTAAAAAAACTCCGTTTCTACGGTGCTATCACTCCACTTTGGTGATAGTTGACAATGCAGGGAGGGTGGAGGGGAAGGCAGCACCGAAACAAAGAAAGTGCAGAGAGGCCGGTGGCCAGCCAGTTCAGCGGGCCCGCTACTATATACACGTATACCACCCGTTTGCCGTCCACCTACCCCTCATGCGGAAGGGAGAAGCGGACTCAAAAAGCACAGCCAAACTACATCAGAGCACACACTCACACAGCATCTCATGTAGCACTTGCTCTCCCCGCCCTTCCGCCCTTTCGCCGCCTTTCCCCTCATACACCCAAACTAATTGCCCCTCTTTTCCCCTTGTTGAGGCCTTCGCAGGTAGCCAATATACCCTCATGGATGCAGGACAGGAGAAGTTCTGGTATAATACTTTCGAATTATTCCGTCCAAGTCTTCAGAAGTGCATTTTGAAGCCGCCCCAAAACCCTGGGCCCCGCCCTCGTTCTACCCGGGGTGGGCCGGAGGGAAGGGTGAGTACTAGCGATACTACTACGGAAATAGTCGTAAGAGATAGTGAAGACTGACCGTGGCAGTGTTCAAAAGGCCCATGCCCAACAACGCCAACAATAGGAAAGGGTCTCCGCTGATCCGCCAACACGAGCAGCAGCAACAGCAGCAGCAGTCGGCCCACGTGTTATGGGGTGTATGCGACTCCCTCCCCAGGTATAAACGGCATACAGCCACATACAGTAAACAAGCATGCAGCACAAAGACGCACGGGAAGAAAGAGAAAGGCAATAGTTGCACGCACAAAATCTTTAACCAAAAGTCTGTACATTCTATCCTCCTCTTATCACCATCATCATCATCATCATCATCATCATGCTCCGTTCTCGTCCATGCCTTCAAAAGCAGCATCATAGTCGTCGTTGCATCCTCCTCCTGCTCTTCCAGCTCTTCCGCATAGACGTATACACTCCCGAACAACAACAAAGGCCTCCCCAACTTCCCCCTTTCCTGCAGCGCCTCTACTTTACAACTCCCTTCCCCTCAGAAGCGTCATGCAGAACAACCCTCCTCCCTATTGTTATTATTAGGAAACCCCATTGCCCCGATCCCTGGCCCCATCGTTTTTTCGTCACTTTCACCCTTCCCTTCCCAGTCCCGGTCCCAGCCGTTCATGCATGCACGGGGAGGAATGCGCCACAGCCAAACGCCCTTGCGCCGCCGCATGGGAAAACACATTCGGTCTTGTGCCACAGCCAACAAACTCCTCTTCCTCCTCCTCCTCCTTTGCGTTTCTTATCAAGCCCGGCGTCTGGTGCCACACCGGCCAACGGCGCTGCACCCAACACGCTGCAACCCCTTTTCCTTCCCTGGCCATGAAATGACACTCCGCTAAGAAGGATGCTCGGCAAGCATCTCAGGCACCCAGACTGGTCCCACCTTCATTGGGATCATAATCTCGTCCATTCCTCAAATGCCGGACAAAGCGCTTCCCCCCCCCTCCCCGCGACCTCTTCACATATACCCATCGCTCCCAACAACCTTCGCAACTCGGGACTCGTCGCTCTCTGCTGGCATGCATGCAACGGCGACAGCGGCGACTGATTCGACAGCTCAGAGCCGCTGCTCCAGCGGCTGCTGCTAGTACAACACAGGGGACACGGGGACCTGGGACCCGCGGCGACCCACCGTTACCGGTGGTGGTGTTTCTGGTGGTGTTTCTGGTGGTGTTTCTGGTGGTGTTTCTGGTGGTGTTGATGGTTGCGGGGTACTGTCTGTTGTAGGCGTGTAAAAATCATCCGTCTCGGTAGGCGCTTAATGCTGCCCGGCCGGCGCCGCTGCATAATGACCCACTTGGCTGTGATGTGCTGTCCCCGGTTGCAGTATCTGCGGCTGCTGCTGCGGCTGCTGCTGCTGCTGCAACTGTAGGTTCTGCTGCTGTTGGTTTGCAGGTTGCATGGGCAAGTACGATGCTTGCGTTTGGTATTGCTGCATAGGTTGAATTTGTTGATGTTGGTGCTGCTGTGGGGGGTGCTGTGGGGGGTGCAAACCCTGCAGAGACTGAGGGGCCAGGAATTGCGAGGGCAACGGCGGAGCGGCCTGCTCTTGCTGCTGGTGCTGTTGAAGCTGGAAATTATGCTGTGTCCCCCCTTCTTGCGGTTGCGGCTGCGGTTGCTGCTGGTGAGAGTGTTGTTGCTGCTGCTGCAGCTGAGCCAGAGGCGGTGTAGCCGTCCTAGCTGGGCCCAGACCTTGTTGGTACTGCTGCTGCTGCTGCGGCGGCGGCATTAGAAATTGCTCTAGCTGCTGGTGGTGCGGCTGGTGGTGTTGCGGTAACAACAATGACGATGACGAAGACGTGTGCGACACCGGCGCCGTTACCTGCTGGTGCTGGTGCTGCTGCTGTTGACTCGCCAACCCTGTCCCTGGACCCTGCCCTGCATCCACCACCCCTGCGCCGACACCGACACCTGGCAATGCCGACGACGTCATTGCCGCCACAGCTGCTGGCGCTGCGCCGGCTGATGAAGCAGATTGTCCCTGTCCCTGCCCCTGTCCCTGGCTTGGTAGCAAGCAGGCAAGTGACGGAACCTGTCCCTGTCCCTGTCCCTGCCCCTGTCCCTGTCCTGGCACCGGTAGCGATCCCCCGGATTGTAGCTGTTGTTGTTGCGGCTGTTGCGACTGCGGCTGTTGCTGATGGGATAGGAGTTGCTGCGGTAATGGCAGTGGTAGTGGCAAGGAAACAGACCCGAGGGCCGTTCCGAAACCAGTACCGCTGAGGGCGCTCTGGCCGGAAAGGGACGCCCCCGTGAGTAACGACTGCTGCTGCTGCTGGTGCTGCTGCTGCAGGAACGCGGCCGCTTGCTGTATCAACGAGGCCTGCTGCTGCTGCTGCTGCAATGGCTGTTGTTGCTGGTGCTGCAGCGACTGTTGTTGTTGTTGTTGTTGTAAAAGCTGTTGTTGTTGCTGTTGTTGTTGTTGCAGCAGGGCCTCTTCGGCTAGCTTGGCGGGGTCGGGAGGCGGCGGCGGGGGGGGCTCCCGTAGCCGTTTGAAGACGGCAGCCTGCATGGCGGCAGCGGGAAAAGCATCGTTGAGAAGGGGGGCCACACATGGCCTCGGAATCAGCGGAAAAACAACGGAAGGAAAGCCACTTCGCCACCTTTCTCCACCAACCCGTCCTATTATTTGTCCATTCCACTACATTCCTTTCGTTTGTGCATAATATGCACACGCATACGCATACGCATAACCAACATGCATGCACCGGTGGACATGCAAACCGATGATTCAAATATACTTTCCAAGCGCGCGTCTGTTTCCCTGTGTGGTTTCTGTACTCACGGCAGGTTCCCCGACTTGGTTGCATACCAAAATCACCAGATTACGAAACACCTGCCATGCACAACTGCCTGCCACTCTGCTCCTTTACTTAAGAGTGCTCCTTTACGGAATGAATGCTAAAACAGGCATAGTCGTCGGGGGGAGGGTTCTTTTTTTATGTTCTCCCCCCCCCCGCCCGTTTCGGCCGTTACCTCCGTCGCCTCCATTCGCCAAACCCCCCCTTTCCACAACTCCGCGGGGATCGCCCCCACACTACCTGCACCAGCTTGCCGCAACGCGACATGAACCGAGCCAGACTTGTCGCGTAGGCGTCAGCCACTGAGTCGCACGGCAGGTAGGCGGGCTGTAGCGAAGGCCGTACGATTGCGTACGGCAGTCCCTCTGGGGAGGCACCATTGGCCAATCCCCCCATGTTGACGAACGGTGCGACGCTGTTTGGCGGTTTGGAACGGTAACTGAATCGGTTATCGCCCGCCTGCGGTTTTAACAGAATGGTCAAGACTGTCAAAAACCGATGTGAGTTGGGGTTTCACGGTATATGATTAATTAAGAGGTTATGAAGGGATAGAGGAGGGAAGAGCCGACAAGACGGGAGAGAAAAAGGGGTTTGGGGGATATACATACGGACGTAAGGGGGGTATGAGGAGGATACATTTTCCACACACACACACACACGCACACACAGTCCGCACACGCCACGACACCCACATCCACGCCATCCGCATTTATTCCGACCAACCTCCATCCCAATCAGCCACACCCCCAACATTCCCCCCCCCCTCATACCCCCTAGGAAAACAACCCCACCTGGGCTGCCATCAGCCGCCTGGCATCCGCTTCAATCGCCCGCAGGCCCTGGGTCCGGTGCTTCCGCCGCCCGGGACCACCGGGCCCGCCCACGCCACCCACGCCGCCCAGACCCGCAACGCCACCCACGCCGCCGGCGCCGCCCGCGACCCGTGGGTCTGTACTGCTGCTGGGCCACAGCACGACGTCGTCTCGCAGCGCGCCGGGTCCGGGTCGCCGCTCCCTCAGCCGCGAGTCCAACATGAGGTTGGCCGCCTCGGCGTTGGCGTCTTGCTGCTGGCGGCGGCGCTCCGCGGGGTCTCGTTCGTTTCCGTTCTTGTCGAGGCGGGGTCCGGCGGATGTGTAGCGGGGCAGGAGCGGAATGGCGCTGTGGGTGGTGTAATGGGTTAGGGGTGGGAGGGCGGGTCGAGCCGGGAGGGCGGGATTTGGAAGGGTCACGACAGAAGCGAGGGGAGGTCTTGCCCCGAGGGAAGCTGAAAGTAAAAAATGGAGCAGTGAAGGGATGAAGGGTAGGTAGAGGGCAAACTCGATGGTGGAGCCCTTCTCTTTCTCTCTCTCTGTGTGTGTGTGTGTATGTAAACCTCCCCCACTCCCCCCCCCCCTACCTCCCACATCCCCTTTTTTATTCTCCTGATCGCATCGTAATCGTAATCGACATCGACATCGACTTACGCGGTGCCCTCCGCCGGCTTCCTGAGGTCCCTCCACACGGACGCCGCCACCCCCCGGTAGTTCTGCATGCCCGCCCTGCCGCAGCTGATGTACTTGAGGGTCATCTTCTCCATCATCTCCGCGTGCCACCAGGCGGTGCTCCCCTCCGGGTTGTAGGTCTTGGCGTTGTTGGTCATCAGTACCAAATCGGCCTGGGAGGGGTAGTAGCATGGCATGGGACCATAACGTGTGTGTGTGTGTGTGTCTGGTGGGGGCGCCGTGCGCGCGTGTGGGTGTGTATGTGCGTAAGAGTTACCCCAGCTTCTGGAGTTGCGCTTTACTTTACCCTAAAAATAAAGCCGTAGTAACGAGGGAGCTCGCACGTACCCGGAGCCGTACCTGAGGGAGCGGTCCCAAGGGCCCTAGGCTCTCCCTAGACTACGAAGGGCTGTCCAAATTAGGCAATATCAGGTATCATCATAAGACGATGATAACTTATTATCATTCTATCACATGAAAAATAACGCCGAACCATCCTGGCCCGCGGGCTCAACAAAAATCCCTGTTCGCGACCCACGGGTCATGTCACATCAAGTCACAGGACAAATCGGCCACATTTTCTCCGACACTCGTCCACTCGTACCTCCAAGGAGCCCCATGTGTCGTAATTGCCGTTCCGTAACCGCTCCCGGATGACGGACAGATCGATGGGGTTCTTGATCACCTGTGTCCCACGGGTGTGCAATCACACACGGCGAAGGGGGGGTATGGCGGCACCGGCAGCGGAGGCGGCGTCAGCAGCAGCAGGGCGGCAGGTGGGATGTGTGGACACCGATGACGACGGTGGTGATGATGATGACGGTGATGGTGCCGGCATGGCAACGCAGGGCTGATGGCAGGGTATAGGGCGATAGCGAGACTCCTTTCCCACTTCCCCCCCCCCCGGGCCCATTTTCCGCCCCGATGGGGTTCACCCTCGTTTTGCGCTTCTACTCCTTCAGACACCCCCCTCCTTTTCTCTCTCTCCCTCTCCCTCTCTCTCTCTCTGCCGCAGCACGCACACACCTCCGAATAGCCTGGCGCCACGTCATCCGTGACAGGCTTTGCGAAAAGCCCGTCTTTATCCTGCTTGACGATCTGCTCAAAACACCGCTCCAAATCGAACTTGCCGGCGTAGTCACTAGACCGACCCCGGCCCCGTCCGCCGCCACCACCACCACCGCCAGCGGCGGCCGCAGCTACTGCCATACCTGCGGACGCCACGCCGCGGCCCCCGGCGGCGGCGGCG
>NW_003307661.1:38189-38827 GCF_000143455.1 Volvox carteri f. nagariensis | reverse complement strand
CTACCTCTGCAAGCCCGCCGGCTTTCCTCAGAGCCGGAAAAGGGCGGGCCCCCTGCATATATCCGTACAGGCCGGTGCTAGGGCGGCATGTGTGATAATTGATGGGTAGTGCCAACGTGGTGAGAGCTGTGCTTGTTGCAGCAGTGCTGATGCGGTGGGAGCTATGCTTGTCAGAGCACAGGAGGCAGGACGCTGGGGCTCATAACCTTTTGAAGAGACGGTGTCTCCCTGGAACCTAGCAGACATGGTGAAGAGTCATTGGCTGTTACACGTAGTCGGGAGGTCCACGACCTGCCACCGACAGCCCCTTGCTTGGGCGTAAATGTATGAGCCTGAGGTGCCGTTACCGGCACACAGCAGGGGCTCGGCCGCCAAGTCCGCTCAGCAGACACAATCGCAGCTTGCCAGCCTTCAGCCTGTTGGCTTTGCGGTCTGGTGCTGCAGCCCGAACACACACGGAAGACAGTGCCGTACAGCATGAAGGCAGTGCCCATACGATGCTTGTTGGCTACAGGCGAGATACCTTGCAATAGAGAATGCAATATATTACCAATAACGCGTTTCAGCCGGGCGAGGTATTATGTTTGTCCGTTACACACACACACACACACGGCCACACGGACATGGGCAATCCTACA
>NW_003307661.1:0-38139 GCF_000143455.1 Volvox carteri f. nagariensis | reverse complement strand
AATGCAAAATCCGGCTCCGGCCCGTAATCCTCATCCTCGTCATCGTCATCCAAGCCCGCTGCCACGGGCTTCGTCATCACGACGGCAGGCCGTGTCGTGGTGGTGATCAGCGGCTTCGTGGTCACCGTCGTAGTTGCACCGCCGCCACCGCCTCCAATACCGCCACCAGCGCCGGAACCAGCCGCCGACAGCACCGGAATCTTCAGCTTGAAAGGCAGACGCGGCGGCGCGGCAGGTCCCGAACGCGGGGCCCCGGGCGCCGCAGCTACAGCACCACTGCCGTTGCCGTTGCCGCCACCGCCATCCCGTGGAGCAGGCACACCGCTGCCACCGCCACCGCCGCCTCCACCACCACCAGCGGCACCGCCGCCGCCATCCTCTGGTCCCGTGGGCTCCCCTCGTGCGATCCTCGCTGCCAAGCTCGCCAGGTTACCCATCTTTAGCTTAATCTTCTTAATGGGCGGTCCCTCCCCGGAAGGCAGAGGTGCCACCAGCTGCTGGGGCGCCTGCGGAGGCGGCCCTGGCACGGGCGCTGGTTTCGGAGTCCCTCCTCCCCCTTTAGCTCCTTCCCCCCTGCCCACGCCCGCGGTACCGCCATTGGCACCCGCGCCTGCACCTCCCCTTTCACCGCCACCACCACCACCGCTACCTGCGTAGGCTTGATTGACCTGCAGAGCTATCATGCGAGCTTCTTCGCTGAGCCGTACTTTTGCTATGGCGCCACCGCCACCGCTTGATGGCGGCAGCGGCGGCCGTGCCTGGCCTGTAGGAGTGCTGTCGAGTCCTGTATCAGTAGCAGATGGACGGGTTACAGGGATAGATGTGGGCGTAGGTGCCGCGGCCCCTACGGAGTGGCTGGGTGTAGCTGCGCCGCGGCCAGCAGCTGCTGCTGCTGCGCGTGCGCCTGGCAGTGCGATTTTCAGCCTGGGGGGCGCCATGCTAGTACCGCCGGTTGAAGCCGGTTGAGCCGACACAGAAGTGGCTGGTCGCTTAAGGGGGGGTCCAGAAGGGGGCAGCTCGCCGCTGTCGGCGATGCCACCCATGGACGGTTCCTTGCGTTTCCTGTTCGGCGTCCCGGCTGTGGAGGCCGTCGGCTGCGCGGACGGAGCAATTGTGCTGCTGCTGGGCTCGGCCTGGCCAGAAGCCGCCTGGCCTGCTGCGCCGGGCAGCTTGAGCTTGAGCTTCATCTCGGTGTCCGCTCAGGAACAACCCAGCCGCTGGGCGCCCACGCTATTGGCCCATTCAATTTTTTTCTTTGGTCCGTAGGCCTCCGGCATGGGTCCGCTCAGGCGGCCCACTGCGGAGGCCAAGAACCTGCGCCAAATCGACCTGGCAATGGGACGCCGCGAAGAACACCGCGCGGTCAAATTCAAAGCTTGGTGGCTTGGCATGACTCTGCTTTTGGCAAGTGTGTTGGATTTATAAGATGCCAGCTGGCCAGCGAACTGGAGACCTTCAGAGATCCTACCAAAAATGAGTGCCGAGCAGGGATAACGCCAGGTGACTTACCAATAGGACGATTGCTCGTCCTTGTTGCCTTGTATATACAGTGTGAGTTGTGTGCGCGGAATGGCCGTACGGGAGAGCGGTTTCGCAGAGAGGTCTTGCATGGGCAGAACGTGTACGGCGTAGGTCCAGGAAGGGTCCTCCTGCCTTGCAAATTGCACTGTTTCACGCATTTGCAAGATACAGACAACTGCAGCATGAGCGCTCTATTATTTGAGTCGTTTGAGTTTGATATGTTGGTAGGAGTCGACCGCGCTGGTGCCTGTACTTTGTAGGGGTGTAACTTTTTTTCATCTGCAAGCAGACATAACTGCGAGACCTCCGCTCTGAGTACAACCTATCTTACCATTTTGCGCACCTGGCTGAACATAAGAATGACAAACACTTTTTGCTGCTCTTGGCCTGCGTTTGCCGTTGTGTGAATGCTGGGTGGTAAAAATTTAAGGGGCATGCTTTGGGATTCGTTTGAGGCCCAGCAGGAGCCGATACCACCGTGCATACTTTGGAGCCATCTGTGCCATTGCACTGTGAGCATGTTTTGGTCGAGGCACTTGGTGCATACTGCGTACAGCTGCGTATCATCTCGCACGACACTTCACAAGGCCCTCATATGCACCGATTCGACATGTGAACGGGTGCCACAGGTCAGGTATTTAGGCGTGTATCAACCTGGGTGCTCAGTCCGGGTGAGAGCAGCCTTGAGGGTACTTACCGGGCCCTGTATCTGTTGGCCTTTGCAACCGCTGGGGAGTTCTGCAATCCTCCACAACAATAAATATCGCCTATCACCACAAACATGCCATCACCGCCTATCGTAACCGGGTAACTTAGGGGACCCGCTTATAATAAGACACAAAATTGACGTGTTGGGTAGCGGACATTGCCGTTCCGCTTCCCCGGGCTTCTCACACCATCCGGACGCACCTTCGTGGTATTGCTCGTCCCTTTCCTCGTAGTCCTTCCTCCGGAATAAATATTGCAAGGGATTCTGGGCACGCAAGATGAGGAGTATGAGTAGGGTTGTGTTAATTTGCGTCCCGGGATACCAATCGGCACAATTAGATGGCTGCGTTTCACGTAAGGACGCCATATGGCATGGGCATGGCGATATATCGACAGTGGGTTTCTGGAATGGATAGGCCGGGCAGCGCTGGCGAAACACGGGCGCCGCAAAATTTAAGAGCGCAAACTAGCATACAAAGCTGAAGTCAAGATCCAACGGCTGCGATTACTAGCAACGGGGGTTCCGAAAGGGGGACGCGCATGCAAGTTGAACCATCTACAGGTTTTGATCCCGCCAGGACTAAAGAGCCTGCAGGCACCAGGGCAAGCGGGTGAATGATTGGAGGCCGACTATGTCTGCCTGACATGCTCTCTCTTCGGCTGCGGCCTGCAGAAGCGTCCTCTGCGTATTACTTTGCTCGTTCCCGTCGGTACAGCGGGCTGCTCAAGTACGCAGAGCTGGCCTCAGGCGCCATGCACGACCAGTGGGCACCGGTCGATACAGTTACCAGATAACCGTATCGTTGCGCTTTTGCATGAAATTTGCATGCAGAAGGCGATGTCGCATCCTATTTAGGCAGGGAACAACGTATTGCCGCACCAAAAGGCTCTTTGGCGGTGGAAGTCGATAGAACGACAGATTAGTCGACGTTACCGACCGAAATACCGAAATTTTGCCGGGCATTGTACCATTTATTCAGCCTCGACAGAAGCTCACCGGACACACAATGGCAGCCTGACGCCAACTTGTCCTCCGAAGTCCTCCCTGGCGCTTCTGGGCGTTCGCTATTACCCTCTACCGCAACCTCTTGCTCGAATTTATACTAACCAGCGATAAACATTTCCTCCGCCTTTGTTACCACCAGCGGACATCAGTATCATGTATACGCGGTAAACTGTGGGCAAAATCCATTTCCGCAAAGGTCGCCTGCTGTGTACGTTATCTTATACATTTTAAACGGCCGATCCATGTCGGCAATCGGCGAACGAGCAATGCTGAAATGGCATTACTGCAAAGGAAAGGATGCAGAACGATGTATCCGAGAACGAAGTCTCGAGCGCACTCAAGAGCCTCGTCGCGAAAAAGGTCCAAGCCGGGAAGCGTGCAGCCTTGTCGTAGGCTGCTGTGGACCTATTCGAGCGCGAACGACTTGCGCGAAGCAGGCCTGCGGAGGCTGCACTGCGCAGTATCATTCCAATTTTTTAATTGTGGGAAATGGCGAGCCTTGCATATCCACGTGGATTACATCACGTGCCTGTGTCGTTCCTACCAGACCTGTTCAAGACCACCGTCGGGCCCTGTCGGGGCAGCACCGGGCCTATTTATGAAATCTGAACGAGACCACACCTCAAGCGTGCATCATTATTGAGCCTTAGCCACATTGAACACTTTATTTGCGCCCATAAAGTACATGAGCCGTTCATTGGGTGTGCAATAAAACGCGGCAACTTCGCGAACCTCGTTTGACCCACCTGCACAAGGGTGCCATATTGAAAGATCTTTTCTTAGCTAATTATTTTGTCATTGCGTCTGCAAACCTCATTCCAAGAGCCTTCCTGAAGCAGGAAATGGACATCGCGGCCCCCGAAGGGCACCACGATGACTAAGGAACCGACGAGTTACAACGGACAAGGCCGCGTAGTTATAACTATTTGGAGATTGTGATTAATAATGAATTTCAATCACTTTGTATTGTATTCAGTATTTCCGCAAGCGGGCCATAATCGAAGAGGACCTTTAGGGTTCCCGCATGTAGGTCCTGCAAAGTGCCAAGAGCCGGGCAAAACGCTTGAGCAAAAACCCCTGTGTAATTGTGCAAGTTTGTGATACTTTCTGGTCACGAAAAATAGACGCAGAAGCCTGACATAGAGTCGTGCCCTGAAGCTCCATGCAACCATGGTAACAGGGACGCTTATCGTTTCTTAGGTTTGTTATTCATTCAAGTGTAGCTACGCTGTAAGAAACCTTCGCCTTACAAGGAATCCTGCAACGAAGAAGCGCGGTACGGAGCACGTGGCACCTCGTGGCTACACCTCTCGGTAAGCACCTGCGCACTCATAACGCTTCACCAAATTTTTAGCCCCTGTTCACATGGATGAGATATGCATTGAATTGGTATTACGTGTGAACTGGAGATGTACAGTCCACATGCACAGTATTACAGTTCTGAAGATTTCACACCTTTAAAAAGTTTTCATTATATTATCGCTGCAAAGTTTTCAGACGTTTCGCCTTCTAATGACTGTAGCCCTAGGGATACCTGGCAAATCTAATCAGCTTCGGCCATATGCGCAAACCCTTTGGTCAGCGAAATGATCAGTAGGAGCTGTTAAAGCAGTATCATCCAAATGGTAGATGCGCTGGCATGACTTGCCAACTTCACTTCGTGGAGGCGACGCACAAAGCGCTATGGCAGGCGACGCTTTCAAAGGCCAATTCGGAGGATGTTTTGGGCTTGCATCAGTGAATCCAAGCCAGACTAAAGGGGAGACATGTTACGGAGCCCGACCACTGGCACGGGTAAGTGGAAAGGACCAGGTGGAATTTTCGTTTACTCCGTATCGAAACATGCCCTACCTCGTATGAAATATATTAGTTACATCACCGTCGTCGGTAACTCCTTAGCGCCAGTATTACCTTCTGGATTGTCAATCGACTTGATTAATGCTGCGTGCATTGAGCAGCCCTCGCCGTGTTGGGTATTATCAGAATCTTGAGTGAAATTTTGCTTACGCATCTTGTTTGTGGCCTGTAGCATGGCCCTATGAAACCGCCATCTTGGCAGGTAAGTGCCCCCGTCACACTTCTCGAACACCGGGATCACTGTAACAGATGATCTCACCTGAAACCGAAATAGGAAAACTTACAGTACATATTGTCGGCCATTCGCTTGCCAAACCCAGTCAGGTCAATACCGGTTTAAGCGCGGTCATGAGGCGTTCAGGACATTTCGGGCACAGCAACAGCGAAAGTCCAGACATGCTAATATTTTGACGTTCCTCTTTTGTGGCCGCCACACGGCCCAGCGCAAAAGGCCCACCTTTGCCGCCGTCACGTATGCTTCCCATACATCGCAACTCATCGCCCAATCCTCCTCTATCAGTCCAAATCCACCAACCCACTGTAAGACGTTCATAAAGAGATTCGGACAGGTACAGACACGCACACACGCGCTTGTCCACCTCATACCCAACCACACTCCAGGCTCCGCACATCCCATATGAGTTGATAAATAAAGGATTACATTGTCACGGCATAGCTATGGTCACGTGATTACCACGACGAATACATGGCTGTGGACTGTGGAGCAGCATAATACGTACATATTGCACTCATACATACATACATACGTACGGTACGTACGTTCATTCATACGTACGTACATACATACGCAGGTGGGGGCACGTGCGCACACACGGGTATCCGGATGCATAAAAATCCACATATTCACCGTGATGGGGTCCTCCAACCCCCGTCTTTCTCTTCCCCTCCCCACACACGCCCGCAACCGTTGTCTCCATCATCAACCACGCAGAATCCCGTGGTGGTAAGCACCATGGGCGGCGGCGGCGTGAACAGCAGCAACCACGGCGGCGGCAGCAGCAGCCATGGCAGCAAACACCGGCGAAGCCACGGACCACGCTCGCGGGCGGGGAAGTGGGACGAGGTCAAGTTGTGGCAGATGGGGTACCGCCAGGTATGTACGGCACTGAGAGTACGGCATGCTCACAATGTGCAATGTGCCGTGTTGCCGTATCTCAAGGTCACACGTGGTGGGTACGGTCGCGTGATGCAGTTGCAGTTGCACTCAAGTTTCATGTGGGGGGTGTGTGCCGCGGCGGAATGCGGGCAGCGTCTTCCCGGCTCGGAATCCGTTGAAGCGTTGTTCCGTAATGAGAGGCAATCGACCACCTGCTGCTGCTGTCGGGGTGGCTGCGTGGCGAGACGGGGGGCGATAGGTGCTATGGGGTGCGACAGGGGCCTTATTATTGGCTAGCCATATTCCGCCATGTTGCCTAGATAGGAAATGTGTGTGTGTGTGTGTGTGTGTCGCCCTTGGACACGGCCCCCCCGCGTCATGATGTCTTTACTTGCTGGAAAAAACATATGGGAATTTGCTCCCATTTGCAAAGCAGGAACTTGCTCGCAACTTTACAATGCTCAACAACCTGGCCATCTCCACCTCCGTACTCTCGTTCTTCGTGCTGGCAGGTGAGGAGGGATATTGGCGGCCCCCACCGGGGAGTGGCCGTGATGGGCCGTGTTGTTGTGTGGCTGTGGATGGGCGCGATGGCGGGGGATGGCTGGTTGCTCGGCCACAGCGGCCGACACAATGCACCAAAGGGCCGTGGGCGGGTGCATTGCTGTGGCACTGTGGCACTATGTGACGGTGTGGTGGGGACGGTGGTGGGGTCGTGGTTAACGTCCAGAGCGCCGTACGAAACCCCACAATACGATATCTCTGGTGCTCTCCCGGGGGCCAGAGAACCCCCGGGAAAACGTCAATGCTCTCTGATGCCACCGGTGGGTTTTTCGCGTTATGTGGGAAGTCTTAATTGCCGTTGCAAGTACCGCTAATGTCGTTAGCGGGCTTTGGTGAGTCAATCAGCACGGGGCGGCATGGCGGCGGGCTTTTCTGGCGATGGACAGATTTCCGCGCATGAACGAATTTCCGTACATGCCGTACATTACCGAGTTGAATGCGTACCTTTGTTGCAGCATTTTTTTTAAAAGCAACGACTTACAGAGCGGGGAGGGGCATTGCGAACTGCTGAACGGGAATGACACGGACTGTATCGGCCATATTGGCCGTATCGGCGGAATCAGGCGTATCAGCCGTATCCGCCGTCAGAGGCCAGCAGCAGCGGAGGGCGGTTTTGAGGTGCCTGCACTAGTAACCTAGCTATGCATGCCCCCTTCCTACCCCGCACACCTCACTATACTGGAAGGTACAGCTAGCTCTTGGGATTCCGTAATGGCGTCATGCCCCGGGGATAACGGCGGAGGTTTGTCTGTATGTATGTCGTCGCCGAGCCCCGAGCACGTCTGGCTCGTTATCTCCGTTTCCTCCCAAGCAAAACACTGAGACTCGCCAGCCTTGCCCTTCTCCTGCTCTCCGTCGCTTCCCCACATTTCTCCTGTTCACGATGCAATTAATGAATAACACCCTAACCACCAAACCGGTCTGACTACGCTCCCATTGCTTTGGGTACGACAGACACGTACGGCAAGTATGGCCTGGCGTACGGCGGCCCCGTCAGCGTGATTTGGGGCTGGGTAATTTGCTCCGCCTTCAGTTTGGTGGTGGCGTTCTGCCTGGCTGAGCTGCTGTCCGCGTATCCAACAAGCGGCGGCATCTATTACTGGTGCGTTGCGGTTTTATTTAGGAGGATACGAATTTTAGGGTTGAAGTTCAAAGTACGATACTTCGTACATCGCAAATAATCAACTTGGCTGCGTAACAACATCAAGGTCAATACGGTTCTTGGGGATCGCAAAAAACCGATTAAGGATTGACGACCAGCAAATCGTTGGTTTCATAATACAAGTTGCTGGACTTGGACTTGCAATTGCAAGTAGCTTGCAAGCTATATTGCCTTCTGGGCAGGTAAACCCGATTCTGGCCCGCTGTGTGCGTAGGTCCTGGGTTCTGGCGCCTGTACGGCATCGTACGGCTATTTGCTGGATGGCTGGATGGCTCAACCTGCTAGGACAGGTAGGAGGGTGGCGGCCGCTGTATGTATGTTGTTACAGGGTGGTTAACTTCGCCAGCGGCCCCCTTTCCCGGGGCAGTCCCTGCTCTCCCCTGCTAGAGGGGCACCCTAATCCGTCACCCCATCCGACTTCAGAATATATTCGTTGGGTTCGGCAACTCACCATCAGCATCCAACCAAATCTAGCGGATCAACGGCGCATCAACTTAGTTCCTGGTCAGCTCGCAAATTGATTTTATCACTTCCTACACCGTCCGTAAGATGGGGGGCCACCTCCCATTTCATCACTCCTCAAACACCCGAGGAGCCGGCAGGCGGATTTGAACCCGGGTCGACTGGGTCGACTGGGAGCAGAAGTCAGGCCTTAACCTCTGCCAGCCGCCTGCTGTATGTCTGTAGGTGTGTCAGTGGTTGCTAGGAGGGTGTCCTAGAGATTTCCTCCAGCTGAGGCCCCATCTCTCTCTCCCCTCCAGGGGAGGCCTTTTCTTCTCTTCCCTCTCTTTTGTCCCTGCACGACATCGCATTACCTGCCACACTCTTCTCGAACCATCAGCACCATCGAACCATCGAACCGTCAGAATTGACGCGAGCGACGTAAAAGCGCATCCCGAACCATCCAGGCGAGGGTTCAGGATCCCAAGAAAAAAGAAAGCACTCTGAAGGGGTAACTGAGGGCAAAAGGGCAGGGGAGTTGACCTCAAACTGGCCTCCCCAACAGCTTTTCCCTACCCTACAAAACCCTACCACCGTAGACATTTCTCTCAAGCGGCTAAGATCATTTACACACGTGCACACGTGCATACATACAGAGACACACACGCACACGTATACAAAACTCTGGCTCTCTGCCCCTTACTCAGACTCCCCACATACCGACAACCCTTGGGCCTTCGGCTCGTATGAGTGGTTTACAGGTATGGGGTCACGCACCCCCAGCCATGTAACACACACACACACACACACACACACACACACACACACACCAGAAGCCTCCCCCGCTCGCCCCGAAACCTCCCGGCCTGCCAGGTGGCTTTCACTGCGGGTCTGGAGTACAGCCTCGCCGAGGCCATCGCAGGTGTCGTGTTCCTTCAGACCGGGGGCCCGTCGGGTAGCGGACTGCGGCTGTCTAAGACGGCGCTGTTTGGAATCATGGCGCTCATGTTACTGGTGAGGCGGGGTGCGGTACAGTGTGCTGGGGGGTGGGGTGGGGTGGGGGGCTGCCGGGTGGAGTAGGCTGGATGATCATTGCTGTGCGTCTGGGTGGGCAAGGAGGAACTAGGGGTGCATGGGGAGTGGCTGGGGATGGCTGCCGTGCCGTGCCGTGCCGTGCCGGGTTTGGAGGACGCGTATACACCAGGCACACCAACACGAACACCCGAAGGCCCTGATGCCCTCTGCGATGTGCCGTCGCCCCGCCGGTCCCACGGCCTCCCCAGCCGGTCCCACGGCCTCCCCAGCCGGTCCCACGGCCGCCCCAGCCGGTCCCACGGCCTCTCCCGCCGCCATGTACCAGCTCCCCTTCACCTGTTAGCGTCCGGGCTCGTTTCCTTGGCAGCGATCCTCCTTGGCGGCTGATGTGCCGCCGTCCTGCAGGACGGAAGGAAAGGCCCGGTCAGATACTTGTAACATACTCACACATACTCACACATACTCACATAGACTCTCGCACGCACATACAGGCATACATACACACACATCGGTAAGGGATTGATCTCGTGTGCCATCCTCGCCACTTACTTCCTGCGGCGTTGTGAATGAAACGCTGAGCCGAAGGGGGCTGCTCGAGCCATTGGGCCCTCTGCTTGCACTGTGGGGGCCACTCAGCTTTATGTAACATTGGGAAATGTTGGCCGACAAGAGCATGCACACCGCTAGGGCTGCTTTCTGCAACTACATGCAGTCCTATAGCTGTGACCTAAACTGATGTGCCCCATGCGTGTTGCCGTACCGCAGGTTCACTCCATCCTCAACTCCCTCACATCCGCCATTACCGCCTTCACAAATATGGTGTCATTCTTTTGGCACGTGATTGCCACTCTGGCGCTTTGTACGGTAATACTGCTTACCGCGCGGCCGCTCAATTCAGCGCAGTACGTTTTGACCACGTGGGCGTCCGACATGGGGGAACATGGTACGGTAGGGTATCGTACTGTACGGCGGAAAGGTAGTGGTGGTAACCTGGCGATTTGGTGAAATTGTGGTACACGTGCAGGAAACGCATGCTGTTGTACGTCAGGGTTTTATAACACGGTGTACTGCAGGATGCCAGATAGGAGGGTTATGCGCGGGTCAGCCCGCGCACCATGTTTTGTATAGAATGGGACCTTCCTTCGCTTTTATCGCGCTTTAGTTTGTTGGCGTCGTCGTTGGCGTATATGCATATGCACATGTGCACGTGTGTACATGTGTGCAGATGTGTAGGTGAACGAAGTTATTCAAAATGCAAAAGGCGCGAAAACTCCAAGGGGGCCCCCATACGTAAAAACCCAGATCCAATGCCGCGCTACAGTTCCATCCCTGTCCATCCACAGTACACTGTTCTCCCCAAAATAACCTCTCGTCTTTAATTCCATTTTACAAGTTTTCTTTGTGTCCTGTGGTTCATTGCGTTCCCGATCAGGCATCAAGAGCCCCGGCTACACCTTCCTAATGGGGCTGCTCATGTCACAATGGACCATCATGGGCTATGACGCCAGCATCCATGTTGTGGAGGTTAGTTGGTCGTTTATAGTTGGTACGCCACAGTACGGCAGTAATAATTGGACAGTTGCACCTGTCTGCTCCCCTCTTATCGGCCTTGCTAATTACGGGGTTTGGGCTCGTCAGCCCTCAGGCAATTAGCTCGCCGCGTGGTTTTCGTGGGTGTTGCAGGAAAAAGGAATTCGGGGTCTTCAATGCTGGTGCCGTACATCTGCTAGCTGCCTGGGGTCGTTTTTTATAAGTCCTTGATAACGGGGTTGGGTTTAGGTTGGGAAAGGAGTACAGCAGCTCGGCCGTAGTTATGGTAGTTCTGTTACGGTCCTGCCGTAAAGCGGCATTGTCACACGGCCCATGTCGTACCATCTCGTCCCATGTCGTACTTTGGTTACTATGAAACAGGAAACCATCGACGGCGAGAACGCCGGCAGCTTGGCACTTGTGGGCTCCGTATGCGCGTGTAGTGGCCTGGGCTTCGTGCTGCTGCTGAGCCTCACTTTCGCCATGCCGGTACGGACAAATTCGTACAGCGGGCGCGTACAGCATAATCCTTGTTGGACTGTCACTTGTGCAAAATTTCCCTGTCCAACACTTGGCCTCATCATATGTTTGATATTATTCCTTTTCCAATCCCATGGTGAACCCCTCTCGCTGTTCTGTGTGTGTTCATTCCCTTCTGCCTTCCCAAAAATACCTTCCTTGGCCCTGCCAGAGCATGTACAACATTCTAAATCAGGACAATGCTACGGGAGGTCATGGAGCCATTCTGCAGCTCCTTTGGTGAGTGTCTTGTGATGTCCGAATGGGAGCCGAAGCATCCTTTACGGGTTTATCTGTCACCCCTTTCCCCCTGTCAAAGAACCTGTATGTCCGGATAGGGCGGGTAGGGTAGATTGTCATTCATCTCGGCCCTGAATTACCGTATTGCCGCGAATGTTTTGATACGCAAATTTCTTTAAAATCAAAATGGACTTTTTCTTTATTTTGGTGAGCTAAAACTTTTTTACAAATCCGTGTAGGGGTTTCTTACAGCTTATTCGCCTGCATAATAAAAAGTCCACAGAAGCTGCAACTGGCTTCCAAGTAGCTGCAGCAGCTGCTGCAGCTGCTACACCGCAGGGCAACTCTGCACGTCCTGTCAAAACTCTATAGCTCGTCCTCCGAATAATTTTGCAAAGCAAACAGCTCAAAGACTGCGCCTGTACGGGCTTCCCGCCTAGGCACTGACTTTGTTTACTTTTATAGCAATCGTTTTCTTATAAAATAATCAGTTATAAAAACAATTGCGGCAATACGGTATTAGATAATTATTGTTTTATTCGTCTGGATACTTGTGGACATTTGTTGAGGCGCGACTTTGTAACACTGAAGCGACCCAGCCGGCTACGTATGGGCGTAACATTTTAACACTTATATATTGGATCTTCCCTCGTTACCGAATAATGGAAGGTTCAAAATGCTGTAGGACGGTGACGGTCCCTTTGAAATGACCTACCGGGGTGGAATCGTCGCCGGCCACCGGTCTGGCCTTTTTCACAATACGGTGGTATTGGGCGCTGAACCCGAAAACGTCACTGATTTCATTTAAGTCGGCACACATGGGTGATGAGAAGGATGAAGGCGCCCCGAAACATGGGGAAGGTAGGGACAGCCGGGGCTAGCTAGCGTCTACTGGTGAAACCCTATACACACACCCCAACCCACACAATGCTACAACAAAGCGCCTTTTACAGGATCTACTACTACGTTACCACACATCACTATCCTCGCTGTGCTGCCGTAGGGACGTGTTTAAAAAGCGGTACGGAAATGGGTACGGCGCGCTCGGCCTGTCGTACATCCCCCTGATTGGCCTGTTCTTCTGCGCCAACGCGTCGCTGTGTGCAAATGCGCGAATGGCTTACGCCTTCAGCCGCGACGGCGCCATGCCGGGGGCGCGCATCTGGCGGCGACTGACCCAGCGGTCACGGTTACCTGTCAAGGCTTGCTGGCTGATGGCGCTGCTGGCGCTGCTGCTGGGGCTGCCATGCGTGTACAATGACTTGTTCTTTGCCACTGTGAGCGCTGGAAGCGTTGTGGCGCTGTCTCTGAGCTATGGTGAGAGGGTTGTCGCTGTGGAGGTAGAGGTCGGAGAGAAGGGGGGCCTACTGGGGGAAGGTCTACCCTAGATGCAGTACTACTGGCGATAAAGAATAAGTAAACTGTGAGGAGGCCAACAAATACAGGAGACCAACAATGCCCGTGCGCTGCACAACCAGAGGGCGGAGTCCACCAGTGAAATGGAAAGGATCCAGGACTTAGGGTTCCGCGACTTGCTAGGCCGGTGCGATTAATCATAACACCTCATCAGCGGCGCCAATGCAAGAACTGCATGAACTTTCTCGCGAATGTAGTAGTATTAACTGCGACCTCGCCGTAACGGTCCATAATTCCGCTGCCACAACCCACTGCCGTCGGCCGCACTACCTCCACCCCTGCTGCTGCAGGCATCCCCATATGCCTTCGGATTTTCCACGACAAGCATAGCTTTCTTCCGGGGCCCTTCAATTTGGGCCGGGCAGGCAGAACGCTGGCGGTCGTGGCGTGCTCCTGGATCTTGCTGGTGGGTATCCCTCCTTTCAAAAAACCTGAAAGTTGCTTGAAAGCTTTAAGTTGTCGGACGATAAGGTCGCAATACTTCACGACGCGAATTGGATGGATCGAGGCTAGCTGGGTTTACGACCTACCAAAGGTAGAGCAATATAGAATATAGAATATCCATACACAGATATTGGTTGCAATTTAGATTTATTCGTGTGGTTGATAGTAATAAGATGGATGCTTGTTACAAGTAGTAGGTGGTGCTGAGCTCGAAAAATTCACGGACTTCGCAGAAGTCGGCATGGGTGAGAAGGATGAGGGTGTCCCCGAACATTGGGGAAGGTAAGGACAGCCAAGCTAGTGGCCATGGGTGTGACTGTGGCCATGACTACTACTAAAATACCGATCGGCCGATGAGGGTCCCGTAATAGTCCGGAATACAATAAGTAGTCCGTCAGAAGCTGTAGAAGTCTCGCTGTTCGGAAGTATTGCCCGTACGGTATGAAGGGATTGCGTAGTCCTGCACACCCCGCTCTTCAGAAATTGCACAAGAGGAGACTCGAACTCCCGCTCGCACAAGAGGAGACTCGAACAGATCTATCTTAGTCCCACTTACATGCATAGTATTCATCTTCGTACCAACTATAGTGATACATACCAGTGCCGACAACAGCTTCATATATCGCAGCTCTACTAACTACCTAACACACGAAGTAACTAAAATAAATAATTAATTTTTTCTTATCTTACAGAGATATGCAAGAAATGTTACAAAAGCTATTGCAGCAACGTACTTAGCTTACATCTGTCACAGATTTGGAAATTCCGAAAATCTGCGCCCGAACAGCTCAACAGTGGCAGTTAAATGTCAATCTTACACCTCCAGAAAGTTAATTGCTAACTAGAAATCGTGTGTGAATTAAAGGATGTACTCCTAGTATGTAGCTTACTTCATACGCATTTAAGACCATTGCCACGCCAAAACGAAACCTGCCTGCATCATTCCCAACGTCCTTCTACGGGCCAGACTGATTGCAATCAACCAATATGATCAAACCTGAATATCTGAGGCTCGAGGCCAACCGTGATATGACGACTTCAATGAAACAACGACCGGAAACAATTATAACTGCATCATGTGCCCAATATAAAAAAAATCAGCGAAGCTGATCCCCCCTACGTAAGTATACTTCATCACACAATCATACAGTAAGTGTCCACTGCTGCTGCATCTCTCAGGATATCACTTTGTCCTTTGTCGTGCATGTGGTGATTCCCACAACCTCCTCCCCTCTCCTGCAGACGAGTCTGGTATTCACGCTTCCTACATCCTACCCTGTGACGCCGGGCTCGGCCAACTACACCGCCGCACTCATCATGGCAGTACTGGCAGTGGCCGCAGTGCTGTTCTACGCGCCTGGTTTCGGAGGCAAAGTTTGGTTCACGGGGCCAGCACCCAACCTCGATTAAACGTATTGTTTGTCATCGTGTCACAAAAAAGTATGTCTTCAAAACTTGTCAGCCGCACCACCTGGGGGAGAGCTCTGTCCCTACCAGCGCTCGGATGTTGGTCATTTGGAATCTATTTGATGCTGCAGAGGTGTGTCGGGGAGAGGCAATATAAAAAGCAGCCAACTCTTCACAAACGAAAACCCAGAAGTAATTTATGCATCAAACAGTCCCCCGGAACCTGAAATAATATGGTATAATGGGCAGCAGTCACCACATCATTTAGGAGTGGCTGCACACGTAAGGCTGGCCCACCTGCAGGCTGGCCAGCTGGCTGCTATGTTTCCCGCCTAGCATTTGGCCATGCGCAATCACATCTGACGAACGTGCGTGCGTGCGTGAGCTATGCTAATATATTAGGCGTCGGCGAGGGCAGCAAGTGGACAGTCAGGTGTATGTGAGCAGTCGACCTCGGCTGGCAGCGTGCTGCGCAGTGTTGATTTTGGCGTGCGCGTCTGTATGTGGCTTTTGATCCTCCCCTCCTTCACTTTCCTTCACTTTCCCGAGGGTTTCGATGCGGAATACGGACAGCTGCGGTAAAGCGGGCCAATCATATATATTCCCACAGAGGGAGGCGTGCGCTCTACCATTTCACATTCTGCTGAAATCCTCTTCTTTTGACACAACGCGCCATGCGTTGGGCGGCGGGCGTCATTTACATAAGCCTATTCTTGACCTGGCTTGGTCGGATCGGGGTCGGGGTCGTCCGGGATTTACATCCTGTTGTTTGGTGAGCTGGGAGTGACCACCCGGCAGATCGATATGATCTGATCGACTCGCTCTCTTATCGCTCTCTTATCGGATAAGAGATATGTATACATACGTAGGGAAGGCACCGACCACAAAGCCTTTGGGGCCCAGCCCGGCGCTCGCGGATTTGCATCTTATGGTGGTTGGTGCTGCTTTCCCTGCTTCTATAGCTAGCTGTAGTTTCGGTGCACCATTGTGCTCCTTTCCTGTCCTCACTGTGGCTTGCAGACTACTAATAATAGGTGCCCTGTGACCCGTTTTGACTTGCTTGCGTACTTTATATTGCAACTTAAATGCAACTTGACCGTATTTGTTGAGTCGTGCTTTGGTTGGTCGCAGTAAAAGGAGTATATGTCCTCGGCCACCTTCAGATGTTGATATAAAACTGGTTTCGGTATACAATGCTTGTTCGGTTGTTTGGTTTGTTAGTTGTTTGTTTTCTGGTTGTGCTACCCATGCATTTCAGTTATCTTGATGCTGTTTAACCGTTGCAACGTCTCAAACGGTGCGTCGTGCTACCTAGCTTGCTAGCCAGCTGGATCGACGGATGGACGGATCGGTGGCCTACAGGAGAGCTAGTATGTAGCTATTTAGGCAACGCGGTTCTGGACGGTACGAATGGGCGCATGGTGAGCCAGTAAACGGCGTATACACGGGGATGGACGGTTGTTGAGTGATTAGAAATATAGCACAGTATGCATTGAGTAGATGCATGGCAAGCAGGCATGTCAGGATGCCATACATACAAGTTGCTGAGGTGATTGAACGAAGAACACCACGGAGTTTGGTGAGTGGGCCACACACGCACTCGCATGCACACATGCACAGCTGTAGCTACATGCACATCCACACGCACGCGCGGCGACGGCAGAGCGAGCTGGCCCGCGCGCGGCTAAGGTGTGATGGGCTGCTGCAGCAGCTACATAACTCTTAACAACCCCAATGACGATGGTCGTCGCAGGCAAAGCTGCTCATTCGCGGATGCCTAGAATGCCCGCGGAATGCGGCTGTGCATATCAGGGAGGATGTGTTACGTTTCATGAACCGATAAGCTGCGAGGAGGAAATAGCGAGGAAGGGTGTGTATAGTCAGGGCTCAGTAGTTGCAGGTGATGACATGCAAAGTAAGTCACAGCACATGCTGGGTGCCGGTGGGGAGCGACAGCTCCTAGCCTAGTAGTAGGCGGTGCAGTATTGGAGCTTTACATGTGAGTGGCATCCGTACATACGTGCATGAGCACAAGCACTAACTGTAGTAGCTGGCCGCTGATGAAAAGGCCTCTCGAGATGCTGGTGGACGCGCTTAGCGTGTATTTGTAGACGTTATCTATGTCGTACAGTGTACCGGCTACTACAAGAACACACATAACTGGATGGATGTGCTCTTCAGGTTCTCCACGGCGGCTATGAGATCGTGCAGAGCCAACCTAAACTTCCAGGCTACTTAACTGGTTTGAAGTGTACTGTCCCCTCCCCGGCCGGCCTCTCTAGCTGCTCGGGGGGGAGAGTCGCGTCGGCGGCGGTTGCTACATCACATAGCACTGGTTCATAAGTAATAGTCCTGACACATGTAAACAGCGCTGTACTGGGGCATTGGGTCACTATTACCTACCTGTTGCCGTAGTATGATGTGTGAAACAGGGGGGTGTATCTTCGCCCGTGGCAGCTACCCTGCGAAACCCTGCCTTCCCCGGTATTTGGGGGCACCCTCATCCAGTCACCCTAGCCAATTTCTCAGTGGATCGCTCAGGTTCCGCACCCACCACCAGCATCCAACGGAATCTGCCGGGTCGACAGCGGCCCAATTCCATTCCTGGTCGGCTCGCGGGTTAACTTTATCCCAGGTCACCACCGTCCATCAACTAGGGGCGCAATGCCTTCCACCATCGGAAGGACTTTTGACCCTAATGGGTATGTAGTATGATTGTAACGATGGCTAGCAGTAGCAGCATTATTGGTGGCGCGTACTTAACTAGCTCTACCTTTCTGCTACCTTCCTTCTACCGCCTAAGCCGAAGCAAGCTTATTAAGCCAGCTGCTTAAAGCGGTGACTTGGCTGCCGCCGTGCCGCCTGGCACGGCGGCAAGCTGCCTATTCTGTTAGTTCTCAAGCAGGGCCGCAGGCCTGCTTCCATGTACACTCGCCATGTATACGTGTGCCATAGCAACAAGCAAACCGCGCAGCTGCCGTGCATGTGGCCAATGGTTGATGGGGTATATAGCTAATTCATATGTCTAGGTGTCTTAGCGGCCTGGCGGCGTTGAGTTGAGAGAAGAATGACTCAAGTTTTTCTGGTTGTTAGCTGGTAAGGAGTATGTGCTATATCGTGTCGTATTGTTTGCCACTGGCTAGTGGGACGTGGGCTCGTACATCGGCTCTGTATCCGCCAATCCTTGCCGGTACTCTTCATTTTTAACAGGCAGCGAACAGTTCTTTTTACCGGAGGATGTATTAGTTAGGTTTCAACAGCGCATTTCGAACCCGTCCTAATCCGCTGCAGTTGACGGTTGGCGGCGGCTTGTGACGGCCGTTGTTTTGGTGTTTGGGCGCGCAGTTGTGTTATAACGTTTTTGGGTTTGGGTTGCTTGCTTGGCGACTGGGTACATTATGATGGTGGCTTGGGAGTTGGTGTTATTAATACTACATGCTTTTCTTTCAAAACAGTCGTATGTATGTATGCATATATGTATGTTGTTACAGGGTGGTATAGCTTCACCAGCGGCCCCCTTTCCCGAGGCAGTTCCCTGCTCTCCCCTGCGAGAGGGACACCCTAATCCATTCACCCCATCCGACTTCGGAATGTATTCGTTGGGTTCAGCAACTCACCACCAGCATCCAACTACATCTAGCGAGTATACTACGCGTACGTGCATGAAGAAATCCTCGGAAGGAAGAAAGGAGGACAGGTCCAGTCCGAAGCCGGCCACCTCGGCCACCTGGGCCTGGAAGCCGTCATGGGTCAATAGGACCGAGCCAACAACCACCAATGGGCAAGAGCTCGCGTGCGTTACATGAATACCTCATGCCAGGTTCCAAACTTGGTGACGACATCTTCTAGTAGTGGAGGTCTGGGAAAAATAACGGATGTGCAACTGTTGTAGCGCGTTAGAGCGTTACAGAACTTAATCGCTGTATGATTATGTAAGGTTAGACACGCACTTGAGATACCTACAGACACATCGGTTCGAGCAACCGATGTAGATCTGAAGAGACATCGTACGATAGAAGTTGTTGCGGCCTCCTAAGCAACGAGTATTTATACTCGGGAGGGAGCCTGGATAGAACATAGGGATGCATCCTTCCGATGTGGTATCCGGACAAATCCGGGAGACTTTGTCAAAAAATAAAGCAAACTCTGATCCAAAAAATATACAAACATTAGTATTCGTCACTTGCACAAGCGTCAAACGTAATAATGCCCATTTTGGGCTGCAATTGTCGCAAAGCTTGCCGGATCGATTCGCATGCGCGAGCACGTAATTTTGAGATTCTAAACGCCTTTCAATTCTAAAATCGTCATCATCGTGGTGAATCCCAGCCTGCTGGCCACTTGGCAGCTGGGCAAGGAGGGTAGGATCCGGGCTGGAATTAGGGAGGAGCTCTGTCGCAGAATTAGCCTGGATTTTATTCCTGACAAAAGAATTGGTCTGCCGAGGTCTGGAATTGTTCTGGCGGACTCGCCGGAGGTATTCGAATTGCGCTGTGGAGCCTCGGAATTGGGCTGTGCTGGGCCTGAATTGGCCTGTCCGGGTGCCGAATTGGCCTGTCCGGGTGCCGAATTGGCCTAACAGGGTATTGAATTAGCCTGACAGGGTATCGAATTGACCTGTTCGGGGTGTCAAATTGGCCTGACAGGGTATCGAATTAGCGTGTTCAGGGTGTCGAATTGGCTGTCAAGTTGGCAGGATTGGCTCGGGCTGGCATCCAAAAGCACATGACTTTTAAGGAATTTACAGAAAACTTTGCAAGAGGACCGCTTACAAGTGCCTCATGTGCGTATTAGTTTCGATCCCACGACATGGAGTGGGAAAACTTGCACACCTGGTTACCGTACTCTGGCACTACTACTACTACGGGAGGCAAGCACTCAGGGCCACGACTGCATTACCCAGTCAAGTCAGCCACCGAGGTCCCACTGTTTTCCCACCACACTTCATCGGCAGTTCGTCCAGTTTATCCCACAACACTCGTATGCATGAATAGGTTCGGGTGGAAACAACGACAAATCTCTGATACACCGCTAAACTCAGTACCACGAGCTACATTGAAAACAAATGAAAATGCAGATGTCTGCCGAGAAGAATATGTTCACCATATGCAATCTATGCCTTAATCCATCGAGCTCTCCGTTGGGCGGGGCATGGCCCATGAAGTCGCCCCCGGTATTCCGCCCATGCAACCAAACACTGACACAAAACGTTGCACGCCTGGGCCCATGTAAACCACGACACTTCCGTGTGGATTGGCTACCCGCGCTCCCCATGTCAGGGGTCCTCCCTCCTGCTGTTGACTCCCGGATTGCCCACACACAAACGCCAAACGTTGGCGCAGAAAACAGACAGGCCATTGTAGTATGGCATCAAACCACGCATAACCCACAGCGGCTTTCAGCAGCAGTACTGCTTGGTGAATGCGACCGGCCGTGTACTGCCAGTCTTAGCACCGATGAACCACCCCCTGATGCCGCCGCTGATGCAGCAGGCATATGGGTCTACACCGCCGAGCTCTGACCAGTTTGTTTTGAACTCGTCTACACAGGGTTGTAAAACAAGGGGGGCATTTCTGTTGTCATATGGTATGATGTTTCATAGACGTCGGTATGTGTAACATTATACAATTGGGTGGGTGGGGTGAGGTGGGTTCCTCCTTTCTAGGTTGCCCACTCTTCCCTGCCACACATCTCACGTCGCCACTTACCAGTAGCACCACGCGACTTGACGCGGGGTGGCACATCCTCTGCTTCGGTGATGGCGGCTGGTGCACTCATCGGGACCACAGTTCCGCCGCGTCCTCGACGGTGCCAATCTCCGCATCCCTGTGTCCCTAATCCTCCACGGCCCCCTCCGATGCCGTTTTGATCTTGAACAAAAGGGATTTCGCGTCCGAGACGGTAAGGCCCGGTACATTCCCTCTCAGTGCCATGGCGGCGCGAAGCGGGGAGAGCTGGAAATCCTCTGCAATGAAGGACACATTGTCTTTCAAAACACCGTTCGCAAAGTTTCCGGTTGTTCTCGGCACGGGGACATCGCCGCCCCACGTCTCTGGCACGGGCTCGCGCTTTTCTCTCTGTGATCAATCTCTCACCTCGGAACAGTTCCCATGCTTCACCAACGGAGTAGACGCCGAGATCTTCTTCGAATTGACGACGCACAGCATCCACCCGTTCATCGTCCCCGTCCAGCACATCGTGGAGACACGTCGCGAGAGCCGCGACATCAGACTATAGACGCAGCAGAGAATTAAATAAACCCCGAGTGAAGGCGAATGGCTGCAAGTGCACCATGGCGCATTTGCATGGTTGGAAGCCACAAAGCATGAAAAGACATACCGCGTCATTTGGACTTGTGTCAGCTGGTCTCGAGGGTCTCCATCTTCCGCAGTGTCCTCCAGGGCGACATCTATAGCGGCCATTTACTCGCCACTCCTACCCGAAAGTAACCTATCTTCTATGTAATCAACGCTAAACGTTGAAGTTGGGTAGGTATGTAATACTATTGTAAGATTATCGACTGTGACATGCTTGCAACCCATACTTACATGCGCACCAAACTCTTGTTGTACGGAAGCGTGGCGGGAAGCGTGGCGTACTGGGCAGCACGTCAGCGTCCGCACGTTTTGGCAAGATGTCACTGGCGACCGCACTTCGTGCAGGGGCCATATCGCTTGTAAATGGCCCACTCAGTCGCCGTGAGGTCATTCTTGCACTTCTTTGCGAAGTTCTGCGCGGCACTCGGAGGTACCGGCGGTGGCGGCGGCACCGCCTGTGGCGGATGCACAGGTCGCGGCGGCTGCGGCGGCGGCCCCGCGTTCGAGGCAGTCATAGCGGCTGTGGCCGCTCTGGTGTGCATTACCAAACGAATCCCGCACTCTACCGAGCTGGTCTCTTCCCCGCCTGAAGGGCCCCGCCTTACCGCCTTACCGCCTCCCTCCCACCCTCAGTGTCCCTCGTTTACATGTTGCAGGCTCGGCCCAGTTTGAGACCTGATGATTGGGGAGCTCACTCGGATCGGCAGACACAGCACCTGTGTGTGTCCTTTATGTGGTGTACGATGCGTACCGTTATGTATTGTACGTATAGTTGTCGGCTGTACATCAACAAGTACGACACCATGGTGTAGTGGAATCACATCTGTCTAACACACAGAAGGTCCCCAGATCGAAACTGGGTGGCGTCAAAACAGGCACTCACTGGACGACTCACTGGATGACTCTTGCTAGAGAAACGGGCGCTGCATCTGGCGAGGTGCATGTCAGTGGGACAGCCGCATTTTGTACCTGGAAGTGACAAATTCAGTGCCAAGCACATCGACTTGCCGTGCGCGCGGGGGTTAGGATCCAAACAGAATGGTTACTGAACGTCATTCAGGCCATTTGTAGTCAAGACTGTATCTTGGAGCCTGTTAGTACACTTGAATAATCCTACTACCAGCCTCCTCCACAAGGCGAGTCATCAGGCAAAGCTGCTGGGTTCGCACCTTCTGGGGACACTCCTCCACTGCTTGATCAGGCTCCCGGGGCTGGATGGGGTTCCTGGCCTCGCCGGCCGGCGTCCTTGGTCCGGGGGGAAGAATGGCTGCTCTCTTGCAGATGGCAGGGTGTTTCGATGTGTTTGATGATGACCATGTCTGGAGAGCGGTCCCGAGGCTTCGGTGGTGCTGTCCGCGGATCCCTAGCTGACATGTTCTGCGCGTTGGCCTGCTGCAGAGCGGCCTGGTCTACGTTGCCGCTCAGAAGCTCCTCAGCGGCTTCTAGATCGTGTTGAGTGGCTGGCGGCCACTGACCCGATCCCCCGTCGCCGGCCGGCTGCGTTGATGGCTCCTGTGTTGACCAAATATAGTCTCCCGTTGTCTTTTCGTTCTTACCCTCATGGTTCGTTTATGCTGGGACTGCTCGTGGTTTATCCTTGGAGAGCGGCGGTCCCTCGTGGATGGCGTCGATGATCCTTGAAAGTAGTCGGTGAGGTCTTGGAATGACCATTAGTTAGGGTCGTTCCCTCCCTCCCACCCTCAGTGTCCCTCGTTTACATGTTGCAGGCTCGGCCCAGTTTGAGACCTGATGATTGGGGAGCTCACTCGGATCGGCAGACACAGCACCTGTGTGTGTCCTTTATGTGGTGTACGATGCGTACCGTTATGTATCGTTTGTATAGTTGTCGGCTGTACATCAACAAGTACGACACCATGGTGTAGTGGAATCACATCTGTCTAACACACAGAAGGTCCCCAGATCGAAACTGGGTGGCGTCAAAACAGGCACTCACTGGACGACTCACTGGATGACTCTTGCTAGAGAAACGGGCGCTGCATCTGGCGAGGTGCATGTCAGTGGGTCAGCCGCATTTTGTACCTGGAAGTGACAAATTCAGTGCCAAGCACATCGACTTGCCGTGCGCGCGGGGGTTAGGATCCAAACAGAATGGTTACTGAACGTCATTCAGGCCATTTGTAGTCAAGACTGTATCTTGGAGCCTGTTAGTACACTTGAATAATCCTACTACCAGCCTCCTCCACAAGGCGAGTCATCAGGCAAAGCTGCTGGGTTCGCACCTTCTGGGGACACTCCTCCACTGCTTGATCAGGCTCCCGGGGCTGGATGGGGTTCCTGGCCTCGCCGGCCGGCGTCCTTGGTCCG
The DNA here is from genome assembly GCF_000143455.1 of Volvox carteri f. nagariensis. Classification (NCBI taxonomy): domain Eukaryota; kingdom Viridiplantae; phylum Chlorophyta; class Chlorophyceae; order Chlamydomonadales; family Volvocaceae; genus Volvox; species Volvox carteri. Next base: position 14,530 of record NW_003307661.1, on the reverse strand, counting down.
GGGGGAAGAATGGCTGCTCTCTTGCAGATGGCAGGGTGTTTCGATGTGTTTGATGATGACCATGTCTGGAGAGCGGTCCCGAGGCTTCGGTGGTGCTGTCCGCGGATCCCTAGCTGACATGTTCTGCGCGTTGGCCTGCTGCAGAGCGGCCTGGTCTACGTTGCCGCTCAGAAGCTCCTCAGCGGCTTCTAGATCGTGTTGAGTGGCTGGCGGCCACTGACCCGATCCCCCGTCGCCGGCCGGCTGCGTTGATGGCTCCTGTGTTGACCAAATATAGTCTCCCGTTGTCTTTTCATTCTTACCCTCATGGTTCGTTTATGCTGGGACTGCTCGTGGTTTATCCTTGGAGAGCGGCGGTCCCTCGTGGATGGCGTCGATGATCCTTGAAAGTAGTCGGTGAGGTCTTGGAATGATCATTAGTTAGGGTCGTTCCCTCCCTCCCACCCTCAGTGTCCCTCGTTTACAAGTTGCAGGCTCGGCCCAGTTTGAGACCTGATGATTGGGGAGCTCACTCGGATCGGCAGACACAGCACCTGTGTGTGTCCTTTATGTGGTGTACGATGCGTGCCGTTGTGTATTGTACGTATAGTTGTCGGTCGTACATCAACAAGTACGACACCATGGTGTAGTGGAATCACATCTGTCTAACACACAGAAGGTCCACAGATCGAAACTGGGTGGCGTCAAAACAGGCACTCACTGGACGACTCACTGGATGACTCTTGCTAGAGAAACGGGCGCTGCATCTGGCGAGGTGCATGTCAGTGGGACAGCCGCATTTTGTACCTGGAAGTGACAAATTCAGTGCCAAGCACATCGACTTGCCGTGCGCGCGGGGGTTAGGATCCAAACAGAATGGTTACTGAACGTCATTCAGGCCATTTGTAGTCAAGACTGTATCTTGGAGCCTGTTAGTACACTTGAATAATCCTACTACCAGCCTCCTCCACAAGGCGAGTCATCAGGCAAAGCTGCTGGGTTCGCACCTTCTGGGGACACTCCTCCATTGCTTGATCAGGCTCCCGGGGCTGGATGGGGTTCCTGGCCTCGCCGGCCGGCGTCCTTGGTCCGGGGGGAAGAATGGCTGCTCTCTTGCAGATGGCAGGGTGTTTCGATGTGTTTGATGATGACCATGTCTGGAGAGCGGTCCCGAGGCTTCGGTGGTGCTGTCCGCGGATCCCTAGCTGACATGTTCTGCGCGTTGGCCTGCTGCAGAGCGGCCTGGTCTACGTTGCCGCTCAGAAGCTCCTCAGCGGCTTCTAGATCGTGTTGAGTGGCTGGCGGCCACTGACCCGATCCCCCGTCGCCGGCCGGCTGCGTTGATGGCTCCTGTGTTGACCAAATATAGTCTCCCGTTGTCTTTTCGTTCTTACCCTCATGGTTCGTTTATGCTGGGACTGCTCGTGGTTTATCCTTGGAGAGCGGCGGTCCCTCGTGGATGGCGTCGATGATCCATGAAAGTAGTCGGTGAGGTCTTGGAATGACCATTAGTTAGGGTCGTTCCCTCCCTCCCACCCTCAGTGTCCCTCGTTTACAAGTTGCAGGCTCGGCCCAGTTTGAGACCTGATGATTGGGGAGCTCACTCGGATCGGCAGACACAGCACCTGTGTGTGTCCTTTATGTGGTGTACGATGCGTACCGTTATGTATTGTACGTATAGTTGTCGGCCGTACATCAACAAGTACGACACCATGGTGTAGTGGAATCACATCTGTCTAACACACAAAAGGTCCCCAGATCGAAACTGGGTGGCGTCAAAACAGGCACTCACTGGACGACTCACTGGATGACTCTTGCTAGAGAAACGGGCGCTGCATCTGGCGAGGTGCATGTCAGTGGGACAGCCGCATTTTGTACCTGGAAGTGACAAATTCAGTGCCAAGCACATCGACTTGCCGTGCGCGCGGGGGTTAGGATCCAAACAGAATGGTTACTGAACGTCATTCAGGCCATTTGTAGTCAAGACTGTATCTTGGAGCCTGTTAGTACACTTGAATAATCCTACTACCAGCCTCCTCCACAAGGCGAGTCATCAGGCAAAGCTGCTGGGTTCGCACCTTCTGGGGACACTCCTCCACTGCTTGATCAGGCTCCCGGGGCTGGATGGGGTTCCTGGCCTCGCCGGCCGGCGTCCTTGGTCCGGGGGGAAGAATGGCTGCTCTCTTGCAGATGGCAGGGTGTTTCGATGTGTTTGATGATGACCATGTCTGGAGAGCGGTCCCGAGGCTTCGGTGGTGCTGTCCGCGGATCCCTAGCTGACATGTTCTGCGCGTTGGCCTGCTGCAGAGCGGCCTGGTCTACGTTGCCGCTCAGAAGCTCCTCAGCGGCTTCTAGATCGTGTTGAGTATAGTAGTGGCTGGCGGCCACTGACCCGATCCCCCGTCGCCGGCCGGCTGCGTTGATGGCTCCTGTGTTGACCAAATATAGTCTCCCGTTGTCTTTTCGTTCTTACCCTCATGGTTCGTTTATGCTGGGACTGCTCGTGGTTTATCCTTGGAGAGCGGCGGTCCCTCGTGGATGGCGTCGATGATCCTTGAAAGTAGTCGGTGAGGTCTTGGAATGACCATTAGTTAGGGTCGTTCCCTCCCTCCCACCCTCAGTGTCCCTCGTTTACATGTTGCAGGCTCGGCCCAGTTTGAGACCTGATGATTGGGGAGCTCACTCGGATCGGCAGACACAGCACCTGTGTGTGTCCTTTATGTGGTGTACGATGCGTACCGTTATGTATTGTTCGTATAGTTGACGCCTGTACATCAACAAGTACGACACCATGGTGTAGTGGAATCACATCTGTCTAACACACAAAAGGTCCCCAGATCGAAACTGGGTGGCGTCAAAACAGGCACTCACTGGACGACTCACTGGATGACTCTTGCTAGAGAAACGGGCGCTGCATCTGGCGAGGTGCATGTCAGTGGGACAGCCGCATTTTGTACCTGGAAGTGACAAATTCAGTGCCAAGCACATCGACTTGCCGTGCGCGCGGGGGTTAGGATCCAAACAGAATGGTTACTGAACGTCATTCAGGCCATTTGTAGTCAAGACTGTATCTTGGAGCCTGTTAGTACACTTGAATAATCCTACTACCAGCCTCCTCCACAAGGCGAGTCATCAGGCAAAGCTGCTGGGTTCGCACCTTCTGGGGACACTCCTCCACTGCTTGATCAGGCTCCCGGGGCTGGATGGGGTTCCTGGCCTCGCCGGCCGGCGTCCTTGGTCCGGGGGGAAGAATGGCTGCTCTCTTGCAGATGGCAGGGTGTTTCGATGTGTTTGATGATGACCATGTCTGGAGAGCGGTCCCGAGGCTTCGGTGGTGCTGTCCGCGGATCCCTAGCTGACATGTTCTGCGCGTTGGCCTGCTGCAGAGCGGCCTGGTCTACGTTGCCGCTCAGAAGCTCCTCAGCGGCTTCTAGATCGTGTTGAGTGGCTGGCGGCCACTGACCCGATCCCCCGTCGCCGGCCGGCTGCGTTGATGGCTCCTGTGTTGACCAAATATAGTCTCCCGTTGTCTTTTCGTTCTTACCCTCATGGTTCGTTTATGCTGGGACTGCTCGTGGTTTATCCTTGGAGAGCGGCGGTCCCTCGTGGATGGCGTCGATGATCCTTGAAAGTAGTCGGTGAGGTCTTGGAATGACCATTAGTTAGGGTCGTTCCCTCCCTCCCACCCTCAGTGTCCCTCGTTTACATGTTGCAGGCTCGGCCCAGTTTGAGACCTGATGATTGGGGAGCTCACTCGGATCGGCAGACACAGCACCTGTGTGTGTCCTTTATGTGGTGTACGATGCGTACCGTTATGTATTGTTCGTATAGTTGACGCCTGTACATCAACAAGTACGACACCATGGTGTAGTGGAATCACATCTGTCTAACACACAAAAGGTCCCCAGATCGAAACTGGGTGGCGTCAAAACAGGCACTCACTGGACGACTCACTGGATTACCTTTGCTAGAGAAACGGGCGCTGCATCTGGCGAGGTGCATGTCAGTGGGACAGCCGCATTTTGTACCTGGAAGTGACAAATTCAGTGCCAAGCACATCGACTTGCCGTGCGCGCGGGGGTTAGGATCCAAACAGAATGGTTACTGAACGTCATTCAGGCCATTTGTAGTCAAGACTGTATCTTGGAGCCTGTTAGTACACTTGAATAATCCTACTACCAGCCTCCTCCACAAGGCGAGTCATCAGGCAAAGCTGCTGGGTTCGCACCTTCTGGGGACACTCCGCCTGCCGGCTCCTCGGGTGTTTGAGGAGTGATGAAATGGGAGGTGGCCCCCCATCTTATGGACGGTGTAGGACGTGATAATATCAACTTGCGAGCTGACCAGGAACTAAGTTGATGCGCCGTTGATCCGCTAGATTTGGTTGGATGCTGGTGGTGAGTTGCCGAACCCAACGAATACATTCTGAAGTCGGATGGGGTGACGGATTAGGGTGCCCCTCTAGCAGGGGAGAGCAGGGACTGCCCCGGGAAAGGGGGCCGCTGGCGAAGTTAACCACCCTGTAACAACATACTCCTCCACTGCTTGATCAGGCTCCCGGGGCTGGATGGGGTTCCTGGCCTCGCCGGCCGGCGTCCTTGGTCCGGGGGGAAGAATGGCTGCTCTCTTGCAGATGGCAGGGTGTTTCGATGTGTTTGATGATGACCATGTCTGGAGAGCGGTCCCGAGGCTTCGGTGGTGCTGTCCGCGGATCCCTAGCTGACATGTTCTGCGCGTTGGCCTGCTGCAGAGCGGCCTGGTCTACGTTGCCGCTCAGAAGCTCCTCAGCGGCTTCTAGATCGTGTTGAGTGGCTGGCGGCCACTGACCCGATCCCCCGTCGCCGGCCGGCTGCGTTGATGGCTCCTGCGTTGACCAAATATAGTCTCCCGTTGTCTTTTCGTTCTTACCCTCATGGTTCGTTTATGCTGGGACTGCTCGTGGTTTATCCTTGGAGAGCGGCGGTCCCTCGTGGATGGCGTCGATGATCCATGAAAGTAGTCGGTGAGGTCTTGGAATGACCATTAGTTAGGGTCGTTCCCTCCCTCCCACCCTCAGTGTCCCTCGTTTACAAGTTGCAGGCTCGGCCCAGTTTGAGACCTGATGATTGGGGAGCTCACTCGGATCGGCAGACACAGCACCTGTGTGTGTCCTTTATGTGGTGTACGATGCGTACCGTTATGTATTGTACGTATAGTTGTCGGCCGTACATCAACAAGTACGACACCATGGTGTAGTGGAATCACATCTGTCTAACACACAGAAGGTCCCCAGATCGAAACTGGGTGGCGTCAAAACAGGCACTCACTGAACGACTTACTGGATGACTCTTGCTAGAGAAACGGGCGCTGCATCTGGCGAGGTGCATGTCAGTGGGACAGCCGCATTTTGTACCTGGAAGTGACAAATTCAGTGCCAAGCACATCGACTTGCCGTGCGCGCGGGGGTTAGGATCCAAACAGAATGGTTACTGAACGTCATTCAGGCCATTTGTAGTCAAGACTGTATCTTGGAGCCTGTTAGTACACTTGAATAATCCTACTACCAGCCTCCTCCACAAGGCGAGTCATCAGGCAAAGCTGCTGGGTTCGCACCTTCTGGGGACACTCCTCCACTGCTTGATCAGGCTCCCGGGGCTGGATGGGGTTCCTGGCCTCGCCGGCCGGCGTCCTTGGTCCGGGGGGAAGAATGGCTGCTCTCTTGCAGATGGCAGGGTGTTTCGATGTGTTTGATGATGACCATGTCTGGAGAGCGGTCCCGAGGCTTCGGTGGTGCTGTCCGCGGATCCCTAGCTGACATGTTCTGCGCGTTGGCCTGCTGCAGAGCGGCCTGGTCTACGTTGCCGCTCAGAAGCTCCTCAGCGGCTTCTAGATCGTGTTGAGTGGCTGGCGGCCACTGACCCGATCCCCCGTCGCCGGCCGGCTGCGTTGATGGCTCCTGCGTTGACCAAATATAGTCTCCCGTTGTCTTTTCGTTCTTACCCTCATGGTTCGTTTATGCTGGGACTGCTCGTGGTTTATCCTTGGAGAGCGGCGGTCCCTCGTGGATGGCGTCGATGATCCTTGAAAGTAGTCGGTGAGGTCTTGGAATGACCATTAGTTAGGGTCGTTCCCTCCCTCCCACCCTCAGTGTCCCTCGTTTACATGTTGCAGGCTCGGCCCAGTTTGAGACCTGATGATTGGGGAGCTCACTCGGATCGGCAGACACAGCACCTGTGTGTGTCCTTTATGTGGTGTACGATGCGTACCGTTATGTATTGTTCGTATAGTTGACGCCTGTACATCAACAAGTACGACACCATGGTGTAGTGGAATCACATCTGTCTAACACACAAAAGGTCCCCAGATCGAAACTGGGTGGCGTCAAAACAGGCACTCACTGGACGACTCACTGGATTACCTTTGCTAGAGAAACGGGCGCTGCATCTGGCGAGGTGCATGTCAGTGGGACAGCCGCATTTTGTACCTGGAAGTGACAAATTCAGTGCCAAGCACATCGACTTGCCGTGCGCGCGGGGGTTAGGATCCAAACAGAATGGTTACTGAACGTCATTCAGGCCATTTGTAGTCAAGACTGTATCTTGGAGCCTGTTAGTACACTTGAATAATCCTACTACCAGCCTCCTCCACAAGGCGAGTCATCAGGCAAAGCTGCTGGGTTCGCACCTTCTGGGGACACTCCTCCACTGCTTGATCAGGCTCCCGGGGCTGGATGGGGTTCCTGGCCTCGCCGGCCGGCGTCCTTGGTCCGGGGGGAAGAATGGCTGCTCTCTTGCAGATGGCAGGGTGTTTCGATGTGTTTGATGATGACCATGTCTGGAGAGCGGTCCCGAGGCTTCGGTGGTGCTGTCCGCGGATCCCTAGCTGACATGTTCTGCGCGTTGGCCTGCTGCAGAGCGGCCTGGTCTACGTTGCCGCTCAGAAGCTCCTCAGCGGCTTCTAGATCGTGTTGAGTGGCTGGCGGCCACTGACCCGATCCCCCGTCGCCGGCCGGCTGCGTTGATGGCTCCTGCGTTGACCAAATATAGTCTCCCGTTGTCTTTTCGTTCTTACCCTCATGGTTCGTTTATGCTGGGACTGCTCGTGGTTTATCCTTGGAGAGCGGCGGTCCCTCGTGGATGGCGTCGATGATCCATGAAAGTAGTCGGTGAGGTCTTGGAATGACCATTAGTTAGGGTCGTTCCCTCCCTCCCACCCTCAGTGTCCCTCGTTTACAAGTTGCAGGCTCGGCCCAGTTTGAGACCTGATGATTGGGGAGCTCACTCGGATCGGCAGACACAGCACCTGTGTGTGTCCTTTATGTGGTGTACGATGCGTGCCGTTATGTATTGTACGTATAGTTGTCGGCCGTACATCAACAAGTACGACACCATGGTGTAGTGGAATCACATCTGTCTAACACACAGAAGGTCCCCAGATCGAAACTGGGTGGCGTCAAAACAGGCACTCACTGGACGACTCACTGGATGACTCTTGCTAGAGAAACGGGCGCTGCATCTGGCGAGGTGCATGTCAGTGGGACAACTGCATTTTGTACCTGGAAGTGACAAATTCAGTGCCAAGCACATCGACTTGCCGTGCGCGCGGGGGTTAGGATCCAAACAGAATGGTTACTGAACGTCATTCAGGCCATTTGTAGTCAAGACTGTATCTTGGAGCCTGTTAGTACACTTGAATAATCCTACTACCAGCCTCCTCCACAAGGCGAGTCATCAGGCAAAGCTGCTGGGTTCGCACCTTCTGGGGACACTCCTCCACTGCTTGATCAGGCTCCCGGGGCTGGATGGGGTTCCTGGCCTCGCCGGCCGGCGTCCTTGGTCCGGGGGGAAGAATGGCTGCTCTCTTGCAGATGGCAGGGTGTTTCGATGTGTTTGATGATGACCATGTCTGGAGAGCGGTCCCGAGGCTTCGGTGGTGCTGTCCGCGGATCCCTAGCTGACATGTTCTGCGCGTTGGCCTGCTGCAGAGCGGCCTGGTCTACGTTGCCGCTCAGAAGCTCCTCAGCGGCTTCAAGATCGTGTTGAGTGGCTGGCGGCCACTGACCCGATCCCCCGTCGCCGGCCGGCTGCGTTGATGGCTCCTGTGTTGACCAAATATAGTCTCCCGTTGTCTTTTCGTTCTTACCCTCATGGTTCGTTTATGCTGGGACTGCTCGTGGTTTATCCTTGGAGAGCGGCGGTCCCTCGTGGATGGCGTCGATGATCCTTGAAAGTAGTCGGTGAGGTCTTGGAATGACCATTAGTTAGGGTCGTTCCCTCCCTCCCACCCTCAGTGTCCCTCGTTTACATGTTGCAGGCTCGGCCCAGTTTGAGACCTGATGATTGGGGAGCTCACTCGGATCGGCAGACACAGCACCTGTGTGTGTCCTTTATGTGGTGTACGATGCGTACCGTTATGTATTGTTCGTATAGTTGTCGGCCTGTACATCAACAAGTACGACACCATGGTGTAGTGGAATCACATCTGTCTAACACACAGAAGGTCCCCAGATCGAAACTGGGTGGCGTCAAAACAGGCACTCACTGGACGACTCACTGGATGACTCTTGCTAGAGAAACGGGCGCTGCATCTGGCGAGGTGCATGTCAGTGGGACAGCCGCATTTGTACCTGGAAGTGACAAATTCAGTGCCAAGCACATCGACTTGCCGTGCGCGCGGGGGTTAGGATCCAAACAGAATGGTTACTGAACGTCATTCAGGCCATTTGTAGTCAAGACTGTATCTTGGAGCCTGTTAGTACACTTGAATAATCCTACTACCAGCCTCCTCCACAAGGCGAGTCATCAGGCAAAGCTGCTGGGTTCGCACCTTCTGGGGACACTCCTCCACTGCTTGATCAGGCTCCCGGGGCTGGATGGGGTTCCTGGCCTCGCCGGCCGGCGTCCTTGGTCCGGGGGGAAGAATGGCTGCTCTCTTGCAGATGGCAGGGTGTTTCGATGTGTTTGATGATGACCATGTCTGGAGAGCGGTCCCGAGGCTTCGGTGGTGCTGTCCGCGGATCCCTAGCTGACATGTTCTGCGCGTTGGCCTGCTGCAGAGCGGCCTGGTCTACGTTGCCGCTCAGAAGCTCCTCAGCGGCTTCTAGATCGTGTTGAGTGGCTGGCGGCCACTGACCCGATCCCCCGTCGCCGGCCGGCTGCGTTGATGGCTCCTGCGTTGACCAAATATAGTCTCCCGTTGTCTTTTCGTTCTTACCCTTATGGTTCGTTTATGCTGGGACTGCTCGTGGTTTATCCTTGGAGAGCGGCGGTCCCTCGTGGATGGCGTCGATGATCCATGAAAGTAGTCGGTGAGGTCTTGGAATGACCATTAGTTAGGGTCGTTCCCTCCCTCCCACCCTCAGTGTCCCTCGTTTACAAGTTGCAGGCTCGGCCCAGTTTGAGACCTGATGATTGGGGAGCTCACTCGGATCGGCAGACACAGCACCTGTGTGTGTCCTTTATGTGGTGTACGATGCGTACCGTTATGTATTGTACGTATAGTTGTCGGCCGTACATCAACAAGTACGACACCATGGTGTAGTGGAATCACATCTGTCTAACACACAGAAGGTCCCCAGATCGAAACTGGGTGGCGTCAAAACAGGCACTCACTGGACGACTCACTGGATGACTCTTGCTACAGAAACGGGCGCTGCATCTGGCGAGGTGCATGTCAGTGGGACAGCCGCATTTTGTACCTGGAAGTGACAAATTCAGTGCCAAGCACATCGACTTGCCGTGCGCGCGGGGGTTAGGATCCAAACAGAATGGTTACTGAACGTCATTCAGGCCATTTGTAGTCAAGACTGTATCTTGGAGCCTGTTAGTACACTTGAATAATCCTACTACCAGCCTCCTCCACAAGGCGAGTCATCAGGCAAAGCTGCTGGGTTCGCACCTTCTGGGGACACTCCTCCACTGCTTGATCAGGCTCCCGGGGCTGGATGGGGTTCCTGGNCTCGCGGCCGGCGTCCTTGGTCCGGGGGGAAGAATGGCTGCTCTCTTGCAGATGGCAGGGTGTTTCGATGTGTTTGATGATGACCATGTCTGGAGAGCGGTCCCGAGGCTTCGGTGGTGCTGTCCGCGGATCCCTAGCTGACATGTTCTGCGCGTTGGCCTGCTGCAGAGCGGCCTGGTCTACGTTGCCGCTCAGAAGCTCCTCAGCGGCTTCAAGATCGTGTTGAGTGGCTGGCGGCCACTGACCCGATCCCCCGTCGCCGGCCGGCTGCGTTGATGGCTCCTGCGTTGACCAAATATAGTCTCCCGTTGTCTTTTCGTTCTTACCCTCATGGTTCGTTTATGCTGGGACTGCTCGTGGTTTATCCTTGGAGAGCGGCGGTCCCTCGTGGATGGCGTCGATGATCCATGAAAGTAGTCGGTGAGGTCTTGGAATGACCATTAGTTAGGGTCGTTCCCTCCCTCCCACCCTCAGTGTCCCTCGTTTACAAGTTGCAGGCTCGGCCCAGTTTGAGACCTGATGATTGGGGAGCTCACTCGGATCGGCAGACACAGCACCTGTGTGTGTCCTTTATGTGGTGTACGATGCGTACCGTTATGTATTGTACGTATAGTTGTCGGCCGTACATCAACAAGTACGACACCATGGTGTAGTGGAATCACATCTGTCTAACACACAGAAGGTCCCCAGATCGAAACTGGGTGGCGTCAAAACAGGCACTCACTGGACGACTCACTGGAGGGCTCTTGCTACAGAAACGGGCGCTGCATCTGGCGAGGTGCATGTCAGTGGGACAGCCGCATTTTGTACCTGGAAGTGACAAATTCAGTGCCAAGCACATCGACTTGCCGTGCGCGCGGGGGTTAGGATCCAAACAGAATGGTTACTGAACGTCATTCAGGCCATTTGTAGTCAAGACTGTATCTTGGAGCCTGTTAGTACACTTGAATAATCCTACTACCAGCCTCCTCCACAAGGCGAGTCATCAGGCAAAGCTGCTGGGTTCGCACCTTCTGGGGACACTCCTCCATTGCTTGATCAGGCTCCCGGGGCTGGATGGGGTTCCTGGCCTCGCCGGCCGGCGTCCTTGGTCCGGGGGGAAGAATGGCTGCTCTCTTGCAGATGGCAGGGTGTTTCGATGTGTTTGATGATGACCATGTCTGGAGAGCGGTCCCGAGGCTTCGGTGGTGCTGTCCGCGGATCCCTAGCTGACATGTTCTGCGCGTTGGCCTGCTGCAGAGCGGCCTGGTCTACGTTGCCGCTCAGAAGCTCCTCAGCGGCTTCTAGATCGTGTTGAGTGGCTGGCGGCCACTGACCCGATCCCCCGTCGCCGGCCGGCTGCGTTGATGGCTCCTGCGTTGACCAAATATAGTCTCCCGTTGTCTTTTCGTTCTTACCCTCATGGTTCGTTTATGCTGGGACTGCTCGTGGTTTATCCTTGGAGAGCGGCGGTCCCTCGTGGATGGCGTCGATGATCCATGAAAGTAGTCGGTGAGGTCTTGGAATGACCATTAGTTAGGGTCGTTCCCTCCCTCCCACCCTCAGTGTCCCTCGTTTACAAGTTGCAGGCTCGGCCCAGTTTGAGACCTGATGATTGGGGAGCTCACTCGGATCGGCAGACACAGCACCTGTGTGTGTCCTTTATGTGGTGTACGATGCGTACCGTTATGTATTGTACGTATAGTTGTCGGCCGTACATCAACAAGTACGACACCATGGTGTAGTGGAATCACATCTGTCTAACACACAGAAGGTCCCCAGATCGAAACTGGGTGGCGTCAAAACAGGCATTCACTGGACGATTCACTGGATGACTCTTGCTAGAGAAACGGGCGCTGCATCTGGCGAGGTGCATGTCAGTGGGACAGCTGCATTTTGTACCTGGAAGTGACAAATTCAGTGCCAAGCACATCGACTTGCCGTGCGCGCGGGGGTTAGGATCCAAACAGAATGGTTACTGAACGTCATTCAGGCCATTTGTAGTCAAGACTGTATCTTGGAGCCTGTTAGTACACTTGAATAATCCTACTACCAGCCTCCTCCACAAGGCGAGTCATCAGGCAAAGCTGCTGGGTTCGCACCTTCTGGGGACACTCCTCCACTGCTTGATCAGGCTCCCGGGGCTGGATGGGGTTCCTGGCCTCGCCGGCCGGCGTCCTTGGTCCGGGGGGAAGAATGGCTGCTCTCTTGCAGATGGCAGGGTGTTTCGATGTGTTTGATGATGACCATGTCTGGAGAGCGGTCCCGAGGCTTCGGTGGTGCTGTCCGCGGATCCCTAGCTGACATGTTCTGCGCGTTGGCCTGCTGCAGAGCGGCCTGGTCTACGTTGCCGCTCAGAAGCTCCTCAGCGGCTTCAAGATCGTGTTGAGTGGCTGGCGGCCACTGACCCGATCCCCCGTCGCCGGCCGGCTGCGTTGATGGCTCCTGCGTTGACCAAATATAGTCTCCCGTTGTCTTTTCGTTCTTACCCTCATGGTTCGTTTATGCTGGGACTGCTCGTGGTTTATCCTTGGAGAGCGGCGGTCCCTCGTGGATGGCGTCGATGATCCATGAAAGTAGTCGGTGAGGTCTTGGAATGATCATTAGTTAGGGTCGTTCCCTCCCTCCCACCCTCAGTGTCCCTCGTTTACAAGTTGCAGGCTCGGCCCAGTTTGAGACCTGATGATTGGGGAGCTCACTCGGATCGGCAGACACAGCACCTGTGTGTGTCCTTTATGTGGTGTACGATGCGTACCGTTATGTATTGTACGTATAGTTGTCGGCCGTACATCAACAAGTACGACACCATGGTGTAGTGGAATCACATCTGTCTAACACACAGAAGGTCCCCAGATCGAAACTGGGTGGCGTCAAAACAGGCACTCACTGGACGACTCACTGGATGACTCTTGCTACAGAAACGGGCGCTGCATCTGGCGAGGTGCATGTCAGTGAGACAGCCGCATTTTGTACCTGGAAGTGACAAATTGTCGTGCGCGCGGGGGTTAGGATCCAAACAGAATGGTTACTGAACGTCATTCAGGCCATTTGTAGTCAAGACTGTATCTTGGAGCCTGTTAGTACACTTGAATAATCCTACTACCAGCCTCCTCCACAAGGCGAGTCATCAGGCAAAGCTGCTGGGTTCGCACCTTCTGGGGACACTCCTTCACTGCTTGATCAGGCTCCCGGGGCTGGATGGGGTTCCTGGCCTCGCCGGCCGGCGTCCTTGGTCCGGGGGGAAGAATGGCTGCTCTCTTGCAGATGGCAGGGTGTTTCGATGTGTTTGATGATGACCATGTCTGGAGAGCGGTCCCGAGGCTTCGGTGGTGCTGTCCGCGGATCCCTAGCTGACATCGTTCTGCGCGTTGGCCTGCTGCAGAGCGGCCTGGTCTACGTTGCCGCTCAGAAGCTCCTCAGCGGCTTCAAGATCGTGTTGAGTGGCTGGCGGCCACTGACCCGATCCCCCGTCGCCGGCCGGCTGCGTTGATGGCTCCTGCGTTGACCAAATATAGTCTCCCGTTGTCTTTTCGTTCTTACCCTCATGGTTCGTTTATGCTGGGACTGCTCGTGGTTTATCCTTGGAGAGCGGCGGTCCCTCGTGGATGGCGTCGATGATCCATGAAAGTAGTCGGTGAGGTCTTGGAATGACCATTAGTTAGGGTCGTTCCCTCCCTCCCACCCTCAGTGTCCCTCGTTTACAAGTTGCAGGCTCGGCCCAGTTTGAGACCTGATGATTGGGGAGCTCACTCGGATCGGCAGACACAGCACCTGTGTGTGTCCTTTATGTGGTGTACAATGCGTACCGTTATGTATTGTACGTATAGTTGTCGGCCGTACATCAACAAGTACGACACCATGGTGTAGTGGAATCACATCTGTCTAACACACAGAAGGTCCCCAGATCGAAACTGGGTGGCGTCAAAACAGGCACTCACTGGACGACTCACTGGATGACTCTTGCTAGAGAAACGGGCGCTGCATCTGGCGAGGTGCATGTCAGTGGGACAGCCGCGTTTTGTACCTGGAAGTGACAAATTCAGTGCCAAGCACATCGACTTGCCGTGCGCGCGGGGGTTAGGATCCAAACAGAATGGTTACTGAACGTCATTCAGGCCATTTGTAGTCAAGACTGTATCTTGGAGCCTGTTAGTACACTTGAATAATCCTACTACCAGCCTCCTCCACAAGGCGAGTCATCAGGCAAAGCTGCTGGGTTCGCACCTTCTGGGGACACTCCTCCACTGCTTGATCAGGCTCCCGGGGCTGGATGGGGTTCCTGGCCTCGCCGGCCGGCGTCCTTGGTCCGGGGGGAAGAATGGCTGCTCTCTTGCAGATGGCAGGGTGTTTCGATGTGTTTGATGATGACCATGTCTGGAGAGCGGTCCCGAGGCTTCGGTGGTGCTGTCCGCGGATCCCTAGCTGACATGTTCTGCGCGTTGGCCTGCTGCAGAGCGGCCTGGTCTACGTTGCCGCTCAGAAGCTCCTCAGCGGCTTCAAGATCGTGTTGAGTGGCTGGCGGCCACTGACCCGATCCCCCGTCGCCGGCCGGCTGCGTTGATGGCTCCTGCGTTGACCAAATATAGTCTCCCGTTGTCTTTTCGTTCTTACCCTCATGGTTCGTTTATGCTGGGAC
>NW_003307660.1:173047-217633 GCF_000143455.1 Volvox carteri f. nagariensis | reverse complement strand
GCAATGATAGTAATGAACCCTGAATGAAGCTATAAACATCCCTCCATGATGCTATATAATACATATGGCGGCCGCAGCAGAGTAACTTTAAAATATATAATTATTATTGCCAGCCACCCAAGCAAATGAATCCAGATAGTAGTGGTAGTAGTAGTAGTAGTAGTAGTAGTAGTAGTAGTAGTAGTAGTAGTAGTAGTAGTAGTAGTAGTAGTAGTAGTAGTAGTAGTAGTAGTACCTATACCTCTGTTTTGTCATCTTCACAGAGCAGGGTATGTATGCATTTTGTATGTATGTATGTTGTTACAGGGTGGTTAACTTCGCCAGCGGCCCCCTTTCCTGGGGCAGTCCCTGCTCTCCCCTGCTAGAGGGGCACCCTAATCCGTCACCCCATCCGACTTCAGAATGTATTCGTTGGGTTCGGCAACTCACCACCAGCATCCAACCAAATCTAGCGGATCAACGGCGCATCAACTTAGTTCCTGGTCAGCTCGCAAGTTGATATTATCACGTCCTACACCGTCCATATGATGGGGGGCCACCTCCCATTTCATCACTCCTCAAACACCCGAGGAGCTGGCAGGCGGATTTGAACCCGGGTCGACTGGATCGACTGGGAGCAGAAGTCAGGCCTTAACTTCTGCCAGCCGCCTGCCGTATGAACTAGGTGATGATAACAACCTCATCTATTATCAAGCGGAGACCATGCACAGGGCTGCTCGGAGATGTGCACACGTACATATGTATATATGTGGTGCAGACACGTATGCTGTACCTTATGTACGTTGATGACGGCACACGTGCACACTCTGTCGTACAAGGATATTATATACCTAGAGAACATACATATGTGGAGGGAGGGACAGGCACAGGGAGACGATGGCGATGGGGACAGCAGATACAGATACAGACGGCGAGACTGAGCGGATGACTGTCGGATGACTGTCGAGGGAGACTGTGGGAGAGTTTTTATTAAATTCTTAGACTGTGGGTGTGTGTATGTATGTATGTATGTATGTATATCCGCGCACTGCACTTGCGATGTATGTTGTTGGTCTGTCTGTTGGGTTGTTGTTGTACATGTCGTACTGTACGTGATACTACTTTATAATTAGTAGTAGTACACATATGCAGCAGCATATGATGGCTCCGCGGGTATGTGGATATTATGGGACACGCGCATGCACGACGGTGTGGCGATGATGCACCCACGTAGTAGTTGTACATATTGTTGTTGTTGTTGTGTATGCTCCCTTTTCCCTTCTCGTCGGACACTCACGGATCTCTCTCTATATGCATATCTACACCAACACAATCAAACAATGCTGCTGTATCTACTTGGCACGATTTGGCACATATGTAAAGTAATAATAATAATAACCCTAACGGTATATATACCAACAACAAGCGTGCCAACCCGCCGATGATCCACCACCACTAAAACTTTACTGTGCCGCCTCTGCTGTGCTCTGTGATCAGAACAAGAATAAGGATAAGAATAAGAATAAGAATAAGAATATGCGATGCGATCGCGCTCGCTGGTGGGGGTCTGGTCGTCAATCCTCGACGTCGTCGTCGTCGTCGTCATCGTTATTAAAATTTTGCCGGGAAGAGTCGCTCAAAGTTTTTACAATTAGTAGTAATAAGAAAAGTAATAAGTATAAGTACGGGAGCGGAAGCGGGCACATAGCATCATCATCATTCATCATCATGTTGTTCTGCGGCACATGCATTACATATATTACTTGAATACTTTTCAACAATAATGAATGTAACAACAACAAAATAATAATCGGTACACAACAACAACGATGCTGCTCAAGTGTGCTTCGTCGTACTATACGTCATTATTAGTAATAAAGTGCGCCGCCCCTCCCACAACAACTTCTCACCGCTCGCCGACGACAAACAGACAATTGAAATGAGACCGTCACAGCGAGAGATATCAGGACGTTTTTAAAATTTTATTTATGGAGCAGGCGCGAAATAGAAATCAAGCCGCGAAGAAGCAGAAACAGACATGTGTCTAATGCACACGAACCATGGAACGAGACAAACACCAATGAATACACCACAACAAAAGCACAAAGAAACAGCTTTAGCGTCCTTGAAAGGACACGCCAGCAGTAAGGGCGATTTAGGAGCTTAGTGCCCTACATATAGCTATGGTTCCGGGCCACAGGCATCGTGTGCCCCGTGCTGTGAGGCGAGTAGTTGCAGGACGCGGGTGTCCGGGGATCGGCAGGCAGGGGTTCAAAGCGTATTACGCGCACAAGCGTCATCCAACTTTTGTGCATCTCAACCGCGCCCTCTCTTGTTTTTATATCTCTTTTGTTTCAAGAAACATCATTTTAAGCAACAGACCATTTGTATGTAGTAATCTATATATTTTATACAGGTTTACATGTTTGCATGTGCTGTCACGCAGCAGAAGAAAGAGCACAACGAACTACTAACCCCGCTTTGTCGTATAGTAATAAAGTACGCCCCAAGGCCGAGTTCACCTCGCCGGTGACAAAATAAACAATTGAAATAAGACCGTCGCAGTGAGAGCTATCAAGGCGTTTTTGAAATGTTATTTATGGAGCACGCGCGAAGTAGAAATCAAGTGCAGGACACACCGAAGCAGACATGTCTGCAAACTGCGGCAGCAGACAAACACCAATCAATACACCACATCGAAAGCACAAAGAATATGTTTTAGCATCCATGAAAAACGATGCCAGCAGCAAGGGTGATTAACAAGAATTATTCCTGAAGAAAGTGAGAGCAAGGAAAGAAAGGCAGAAACACAGTGTTTCTGTCTTTCTCCTTGCTCTCCTTTCTGAAGGGCTACAGATAGAACCCCTGTTTGTTCGTTCATTCGTGCATTCACGAGTCCAATGGAAAGGTCAAGCTTTTCAGATGTGCAAAGGAGATTATGACATTGGAAACTCATTTGAGAAGTTGCCAGTTTGAGTCAAGATCCACACCACTCATCACATCACCCTTCCACACCACACCATGAGCTCTCATGAATACTCTGACTTATATGTAAAAAAACAGCCAATCCAACCTGCTTCTCAGACTTGTACTTAAAAAAAACAGCCAAACCAATCCGCTTCTCAGCACCATAAACCCTTCTGAAGTGTTGTCCATCCCGTCGAAATATCACACATGCTGCATATTCTGGGGGAGGAGGAACTCCATCCACACCTATGTGGGGCCTGTTGACTACATGCAGGACTGCATTTGCATGAGCCTGCCCACTGCAAGACACCCTGTAGCCTGCAAGCACAAGCCATAGCATCAAAGACTTCCGGTCATCATTGTCGGACACCAAGTGGCTGCTGGTCCTGGCTGCTGCCTGATTCTGCACCATTCCTATATTGGATCCTCCTCTGCTGTCTTTGCCAATGGGGGTGTCACAGGGCAAGGGGCATAGGCAAGGGGGCAAGGTATAATGGGACAAGAGCAGAAAGATGGATATGGGTGGGGCAAGGGGGCATGGTGTAGGCAATAGGCCACAGGCAAAGAGATGGAGACATGAAGGGCATGGAGAGGCGCAAGGGACAGAGGATGGATGGGGGTGGGGTGTGTTATGAGGTGGTGCTGAGGAAGGCGGGGGACCAGCAGCCCAACATGTGCAAGGAGTAGGTGGGTGGCGGTGTGAAGGTGTAAAGCTAGGGTCACAAAAAGCCTTACCTAGGCCCAGTTATCATCATCCGAGGGTGCCTGGGGCCCAGCAGCCATGGCATTGCGTCGCTTGTTAACCATGCGAGCTGCCCTCACGAGGGCTCCCCGGCACGGCTCGAGGTCTGCTGGGAAGACCTCGGTCTCTAGCTCCTCGATCGTAAACTTCTTGTGGAACAATGCCACGCTGTCCTTGTTGAGTGTCTTAACCAGCTGCCACTCCGTGTTGCTGAGCCCGAGGCGCTGAACCGCCTCCCCAAACGCCGAGTTCAATGGCCGCGTCCGAAGGCGCCCGTTGACAAAATCAGTGTACTCCTGATGCAGGGCGTCGAGGAAGGTGGAGAGCGACGAGTACTTTTGCTTCAATGCAGGGTCGCGGTCGACCATGTCATAATAGGCGAAAAGCCTAATCTCGGTGACATGGTCCCGCGTTCCCGACAGCACGATTTGCTTCCGCAGCTCATGGTGCAGCACGTCAAACTGATCGGCGTCCAGCTCAACCACGAGGGATATGAGGCTGCCGACCATGCTGCAGAGCTGTTCCAGGCTCTGATGCGATTTACTATGGCTGCTGCGCAGAAACTCCAATTTTTCTAGGCATTCATGGAGCTCTTGAGATTCGCTCTTCCCCTGAAGCTGCTGAGATTCGCTCACCACCCGCGGCATTCTACTAGTGCAGTAGCCAGGCGCGCTGTGTCCACTATCCTAGTAGACGCGGGGCTGACGTGTCAGCACCCGCGGCATTCTACTAGTGCAGTAGCCAGGCGCGCTGTGTCCACTATCCTAGTAGCCGCGGCGCTGACGTGTCAGCACCCGCGGCATTCTACTAGTGCAGTAGCCAGGCGCGCTGTGTCCACTATCCTAGTAGCCGCGGCGCTCACGTGTCACCACCCACTTTCCGGTGCTGTCTGTGATGTTTATCCCTGAAGCGCCAGCGGCTTTAGCAATCCCCCCACTGTTGTATCACGTCTTCAGCAAATAACCTATCGGCGGATGTCAGATCCTGTATACCCAGGATACCACACCCACAGCCGCGAGCTTCATCGTGGCACATTGCAAGTCTTCAGAGGCCCCGAGCATTGGCCAAAGTAATTGTACAAACGAGCAGCTTGTGTACTTCATAGAGAAATGATAGCAAATTTGTCAGCCTGCTGGTGGCAAGTCGGAATGCCCGTGCAGGCAAATGGTAATGCAAGCTGGGTATTCAAGTTCTCGTACGTCCTCATTTCAGAATTCAACTTTGAGATATGCGGCACCTTTTGAGATTAAATTTTCCCTGAGGGGTGCTGATGTGACTTTGACCTCGGTCAATGGAGGCAGCCAAACTTGTTTGTGAATCATACGATTTCTTTTGGCTACAGGCGAGATACCTTGCAATAAAGAATGCGATATATTACCAATAACGCGTTTCAGCCGGGCGAGGTATTATGTTTGGTCCGTTACACACATACACACACACGGCCACACGGCCACACGGCCACACAGCCACACGGCCACACGGACGTGGGCAATCCTACAGGGCGGGGGCCCCCTGGGCGCTTCGCGCTGGGGCCCCGCGCAAAAATGAATGTTCTTGGGAGGGAGTTCAGGAGGAATTAGACTTGATAGGTATTAAACACCGAGAGACGAATTGGGCATAGGAGGGAATGGGCATGGAGGTATGTTGCATGGGAACATATCGGCAGCGTTTTTTGATATTACGAATAAGGAATAATCAGCATTTTGGCCTTTGGAAAAAAGGAATAAATTGAGGCCGACCCGTACATTTTCATTCCTCCAGCCAAAAGCGTCCATTGCCGCCAGATAGCTCCGTAGTGTGCAGAAC
Organism: Volvox carteri f. nagariensis; assembly: GCF_000143455.1. NCBI lineage: Eukaryota > Viridiplantae > Chlorophyta > Chlorophyceae > Chlamydomonadales > Volvocaceae > Volvox > Volvox carteri. Next base: position 212,139 of record NW_003307660.1, on the reverse strand, counting down.
TTTAGTATTTGCAACCATAGAATAGATATGAGGGGCCATAAGAAGGGTTTTAGGGTTTAAAAACCCTAAGTCCAAGTGCGCTGCGGTTTGCAGCGGCGGGTGACGGCCAGTGTTTTGCTATGCAATGGCCGTTGCTTGGTCGATTTTACTTACTGCTCACAAACAGTGCCAGAACTATCTACGCATGTGCATGAAGAGTGTGTGCACTGTTCGAAAACGCGCCAACTCAGTGCGTGACTCTTGGTCTACGAGGGGAGTTGTAACTCATGGGGTGGGTTCCTGGGGGGCGGAGCCCCCTTAGCGTCTCACACTTAAGGAATAAATTACGACTTACTTAGGTTGGAATAAATTTACACCCGTCCTAAACGAAAAAAATCAGTGCATATCAGGCATCAAGAGTTGGCCTGTGAGGGTTGTGTATAGCAGAACTAACCCCTTATCTTGGCGTTGTTTCAAGGAGCTTAGAGGCTTCAAATAAAAGAGTGCTTGTGGTTGCCCCTATCCATACCCTCGGTACCACATAGTCCAATCAGCTAACCCTCTGGTTATTACGTGTCCCCTTAGCCTTTTATTACTACCAGCGGCGCAACTGGCGCAAAAAGGACACCTGAGGCTGCAGGTAGTACAGCTCTACACCTTAGGCGGGTAACAATTGAGTGATCATGGGTGCCTGAGAGCGCTCGGGGGTCTCCATGCATCTGCATCGGCGTGAAAGGCCCATACAAACCGTTTGATACGCATCGACGTCATGAATTGCAGCAGTGTAATGTTTGCGGCGGTTTCCGGCAGTTTCGCGAGGTTCCGCAGAAGAGGTCAAAAGTCGCAAAGCGTTACAGTTCCGGCCCGAACACTACCGTTAGCGTGGCAGGACTGGCCAGCCTAACATGCAATCAGTAATCGTGAATTGATTTTGCACAATTATATTATTAGATTGGTTGATTACTATCGGCATGCCTGTGGTTGGAGCAAATCAAAACACATATCGATGCGACTCGTAGGAAGTTGCACATTCTCCATGTGCGTTCCGCTATTTGTGACGAGCTACATGCACCGCAGCTATGAAATAATAAGAAAACCTAACAAGTCATGTTGAAGCTTTGCAGGAGTCATCAATTGGAACGGTCTGAGTTGTCAGTTGTTCCAACGTACGGGACAACCGCCGTGCATCTTCTCTATGTCGCAGTTTCTTGCGCGATTTCGCATAATTGAGGCGCGTTGCATTGTCTTGGTAACCTTTTATTTATGTGGAACATTGCAGGCACAGCTTGCAGCCTCTTTTCTCGTTTTCCCGGCTCTACGATTGCTAGACACGGCTTTTACCAAAAGCGATTTCTCGATAAACTCATCAAAAGGTCTTGTTTTTGATGCCGTGATATGCGTCAGTTGTGATTGAACCATGATGGAGGAGACTGTTAGATGGTAGGAGCGACAACGAAGTATCATTCGGAATGTGCAACCACGGTCTTTAATGGGTAAGCTATTAACCTTGAGCACGCGCACTTACCGTCCTCTTCCTTAGTCCTAGATTGTTAAGTTGCTTGACGTATGTGGTTCAGGTCTGGGTAATTGTGAATGTTACAGGGAACAATACGTCAACAACATCTGAGAGGCAGCAGGGGTTTCCGTCAAGCAAAGTGCGAGGCGCAGCCGCTGAGATGCCGGGCGGGCGAGAACGGGACCAGTCAGCCCTACCTCCGGCCGATGTGCCAAAGATGGCCGTTGCGCGTTACACAGCTCCCCAATCAAATCCACAAAGCCGCATCGTGGTGGACATCCGCAGCTCCAACTTAGACAAGGACTACAATGTTTACATAAAACAGGAGCCCCAGCGCGACTTACCGGTGGACATTGCTTCCGCCTGGAGTGGGCTTCAGGCTATTGGTGCCCTGTGCATCACCGTCTTGACCATCCAGAAACTGTGGGAGGACATCAAGTTCATTCGCCTTCTCCGGCGTGAACTTTCCACCCTCGTGGGCTCGCTGACGGACGCTGCAGGCGGCCTGGACGCAGGAAGTGGCGATGGGGTAAGAGCACAGGGGCACCTCGCTAGACGTTGGCAGAGTCCTTCTACATGCCGTCGTCTTATACGTTATGAAAATATATGTGAAAATACGGCATATGTGCAACCGCATGGGTTGCTGCCCGCATTGACCCAGTAGCAGCTCTGGCTGCTCTTACCCTCGGTCGATGACGTCCCCTCCCGCATTGCACACACTTTGCCATTCGAGCCTCGGTTGCGGCTCGTATCCCCCTCTCCATCCGCGTATGTGGGTTGTTGACCCACATGGTGATCCACATGGCTCTTAACTCCAGAAAGGCCCCGCTCATTCCCGAGGGAAGGCCAGCCACACTACCCTACCCTACCCTACCCTACCCTCCACATACCACCGACAGAACAGTACAAAGCAGTCAAGCCAGTCAGGCTGTACAAGAGGGACCCAACACGCACGGCAGGCTGCCTCACACCTGCTCACATGATGTCTCAAAACCCCAGACCCCTGCTTACCACAACCGACCAGGCACCCGCTGCTTCCTGATTGTCCGGCACCTGAACCTGAACTGCTGCCGCTGCTGCTGGATGTCCCGTCGTGCTCTCCTCCTCCTCCTCTTCATCATCACCATGATTACCAGGCTCCTCGCAAAGCTCATACCCGAGGAGGTTGCGGCCGTCAGAACTCGTCCTGTTCGGGTTCCCCGGCGCGGCAACTGGACCTGCACCTGAACGAGCTAAGCGAGCTGCTGGGGGCCGGGAACCGAGGAACCGCAACTGCACAGGAGCGGCACCAGGAGCAACAAGGGACGGCGAACGCGAACGTGGCGGCCGCAGCTGCCGCCCTCTCCAGTGGAAATGGGAACCTGGCGGGTACTGCACATTTGAACAACTCAACCACCGCACACACCGCCACTTCCGATGCTGGGCCCTCACCGGCTCTGATGCGGAAGGGTGGGTCAGCAGCAGCAGGTGGTGGTTGTCACGAGGGTGGGATGGGATGGAGCGGCTGGGTTGGGTGGCAGGCAGGTTGGTGGGGAAGACGCTGCCTTGTAGTGGCGGCTCCCGCCACCTGATGCCGCCAGCCAGGGGGTGCACCCGGGCCGGGTGGGATGTGGGTCCCTAAGGGGGCCATGTGGGGGGTGCGGTATGACCCTGGGAGGGCACTGTCCGGGGTCAGGGATTGCACCGTGTCGGAAGCGAAGAGAAGGTGAGGTGCGGTGTGGTGAGTATGTGCTGGAAAGTGAAGGGGAGGATGGCTGCCGGGGTCCTTGGTGCTGGTGCTGGGCAGAGCTCCGGTCACCTTTTATTAGGGTGTGTGTGTGTGTCGTAAACCGAAGGTAGGAATGATTACGTTAGAGCCATAAAGCAACACCGTGCATGTGTGTGCCGTTATGTGCTTTCCTGCTTAACGCAGAAACGACATGGTCGTCCATATCAGGCCTTTTGGAAGTCAAGATGTTGCTACAGGTTCGTACATTCGTCGTACGAGAGCTTTCTTCGGTCCTTGAAAGGCTTGCCAACTGAAGCTCCCCCTAAGCGAGTGTGACGTCAGGGGGTCAAAGGAATGCGATTATTCTCGAGGTCATGATCGTTCATTGCGCAAGCCAAGTTTTAAAGGAGCGGTGCTTCCCCCTGCTCTCAAAAAGCCGTCAGGTGCTCACTGGTGTATGCACTTACTCCGCTCTGTTTGGTTGCTGCTCATGACGTTGACAAGTGGGGCGTCAGAGATTCATTGATGCCCTTTTGCCTTGGGGTTTGGCAATCCATGGGTAGGCAATCCCGTACCTCATCTCACCTCTGCCTCCCTTGCCCTCCCCTTCCCCTCCCTTCCCCTTAACTTGCCTTCCTCCCTACTCCCTTCTCCCTCCTCGTGCGGTACTCCCCGTGTGGTACTCCCCGCTCTGTGCGCAGGAAGCGACTGTGCTGCCAACACTGCGACCCGACCTCTTCCAGGTCAGTGCGTGCAGACCTGGGCGCACCCGTGCAGCTGGCAGCAGCTGTGTATGTCCGTATGTCTCTTATGTCCGTACATGCCCCACGTGTCTCAAGGGGACGTCACAATAGGCGCCTGGGGTTGAGAAGGTGTTTGGATTGGGTTTGTAAGTGCCTAATCTGGCACCTGAACAGTCCCGCGGCTCCCTGAGGCCCCACCCTGGAGCCCGGGCAGGCGGCTTGCTGCTGTCTGTCCCTCACCAGCCCGCGTTGCCCTCCCGCCTTGTGTGCCCTGCTCCAACCGCTGCAGGGCATCCGGCAGCCGCCCAAGGCCCTGCTGCTGTTTGGACCTCCGGGAACTGGGAAGACGCTGCTGGCGCGTGCGGTAGCGACCGAGAGCCGAGCCACCTTCCTGCCGGTGACAGGCGAGTGGGTGTGGATGTGTGTTGGCGGGTGCTGCAACCCCGCCTGACCGCTTGCTCGTCAGGGCGTCACACGAGCCTCAGGCTGTTGGCGGTGCGGCTCAGCCGGGTGGCGGCCTGACGTCCTGCCGTGGCCTCTCTTAGAGGTGTAGTATTGCACAGTGAGCCCGAGAGGGAGCTCTAACCCCCTGGCCCCGGATACAGCTCCTCGAAGATCACCCCGATGGGCTTCAAGCGGGTTCAGTATCCGTGGGGAGATCTCTGCGTTGCTAGGGGGGACGTCTCCCGAGGGTGCAGCCTCTCCGCGGCATAACACTGCACGAAGGGGGTCCCGAGGGGCATCATGCTGTCGCGCCTCAGGTCTCCAGCACTGCGGGTAGGCCAGCGGTAGGCCAGCGGTGCTGCTGCTTATCCGCCACTTGGGGCTACCGCCCGCAGTGTATGGGCGACATTGCATGGGCGTGAACACCGTACCGCGCCGCGCCGGCACCATCTTAACCTCCCCCCCTCGACCCTGCATCGCATCCCTGCCACAGGCAGCAGTGTGTTGTCGATGTGGTACGGTCAGAGCGAGCAGAACGTCAAGGCGCTGTTTGAGAAGGCGAGGAAGAGGCAGCCCGCTATCATATTCATTGACGAGGTGGGGATGGAGGGAAGGAAAGGGAAGGGGACGAGGCGGGAAACCTCAGACTGGGTTGACCGGACCGGGTAATTGCACGCGATCCCCTGGGCAATGGGCCTCCCATGTCCACCTCGTCAGAATCCGCTCTATCCCGGCTTGTCTCCACGCCTTGTATTCCTCGGCACCTGTTTTTTCCTGTATTCCTTGTTGAAATTGGTTCCCTCCCTGGAGACCAACCCCCGCGATAACATCTTTTTTTCCTCTGTCCTTCTTCCCCGAGTCCGCGCCACCCGACCCCGCCCCTGGGCCCTCCCTCTCTCCCTCCCTCCTTCCCTCCCTGTCTCTTACGCTCGGGGGACCGGTTGACCAGTGGGGCTGCCGAGTACTGCGCTGCGTTACCCCTCCTCTCCCTTCCTCCACTACTCTCCTCTGACTCCCCGCCCCCCCCCGCTCCGCACAGGTCGACTCGCTGCTGGGTAAGCGCAGCTCCGGAGGCCCCCGGGACTCCACTCCGGACAAGCGGGTCACCAACGAGTTCCTGGCCTTCATTGACGGCATACAGACACAGCAGGCCCAGCAGGGGCCCGGTGGGGGAGGTGATGGTGGGGACAACCGCATTGTGGTCATTGCGGCCACCAACACCCCCTGGGACCTGGACGAGGCGGCTCTCAGCAGGTGGGGGGCCCGGGGGGCCCGGGTGCAGGGAGGGGGGTGCCCGTCCCCCGTGAGGAGTCTGTCAGCGGTGCGCTGGATGTCGGTTGGATGGCTGTTTAACCCCCGGGGGGGCCGTTTGAGTTATATATCTCTAGCGCTCTGCCCGCCCGCTCTCTCCTCCCCACCCCTGCTGTCGACCCCAGGTTCTCCCGGCGCATCTACGTGCCGCTCCCGGACCGGGGCACCCGGGAGGCGCTCATGAGGAAGGCTATGGAGGTGGGTGCAAGGGCTGGGAGAGAGCAGGGGGAGGGGGGAGGTATGGCTACTCCACTCCTCCGCCCCCTCTCTCTCTCTCCCCCTCCCCCCTGGAGTTGGTCCGGGTTGGGCCGCGGGTGCAGGTGGGGGTTGGTGGACGCGCGAGACCGGAAGTGGCGTCAAGAGGCCGTCGAGGGGCTTCCTGGGCCTGCTTGGGGGAGTTGCCTGCTTGTTGGGGGATATGACAGCAGCTCCAGCAGCTCCGGGCAAGGGCTGTCCGCTGTCAGGCAGCACCATGTCGCCCCCGGCCCCTCCATCTCCTGCCCTCCTCCTACTCCCCTCCCTCCCCCTCAGGGTATCGCTTGCGACGTGTCCGACTCGGCGTGGCAGCGGCTGGCTGAGCGGTGTGACAAGTACAGCGGGAGGGACCTGGTGCAGGTTTGCAGGTGCGGTGGGGCTGGTGGGGGCCCCTGGGGGGCGTTACTGCCTTGCTGTCAGTTACATACCAACGTAGGGCTTGTGGACGTTGGTGCACACGCACCTTGAGCCATTACAACACACGCACGTCGCTGCTCTGAAACTCCGCCCGCCTGTCTCTCGGGTCTCGGAGCAGCTTCACCATTCACAAGTGCTCCCCCGTACGTTGCTTCGCGTTCCGATTGGTGTTGGGCCTCTTTTGGTTTGCTCTCCCCCAGAGCCCATTAGTCTCTCCCAATAGTCACATCCACATGGATTGTGCATCCGCATGTCAGTGAGCAGCAGTCCGCGAATTCTTCGCCTCCCTTTAACATTTACATTTCCTAAATCACAATACAACATGCGGTTTGCATCACAACACGCCATATTTTACAACGCTGGGCCCCGACACCCCTCCTGCAGGGAGGCTGCCATGAGGCCGCTTCGTGAGCTCTGGGGCAGGTGCCTGCTGGAGGGCTCTCCGGCCCCCCACGACAGCGACAGCAGTGGACCCGCCGTACAGCAGCAGACCGCCGCCGCCCAGCAGCGCCTGGTGGAGCTGGTGGCCAACAGTCTGGCGGTCTCCGCAGCCAGCAAGGCGGGGGGGGGACCGACTATGACACCGACAGCGGCGGCCGGGAGGTCCCGCAGCGGCACTGGCGGCATTCCGACAGCGGCCGCGACTAGTAGTAGTAGTAGTCGGCCGGGGGGACCGCCGATGGCACCGCCGGCGGGCTGGCTGCACCGATTTGGCTTTAGGTGGGGCGGCTTTGGCGGCAACCGCTACGCACGCAGCAAGAAGCAGGTGCGTGTGTATTTGTGTCCGTGTATGTATGTATGTATGCATGTATGTATGCATGTATGTGTGCACAGAGAGTGAGTGCGCGAGATATTTGTCCTGGGAGCTTGGAAAAGGACTCTCGAGGGCTATGGGCTACACTAACAGCTAACGCTGCTTACTTTTACTGCTGCGCGTGTGTGTGCGGTGTATGTACGTGCGTGCGCATGAGCCCGCCGCTCCCATTTCCGTCCCTGCATGCGACTCCCGCCCAACTGTTTGTCCCCCCTCCTTTATTTGTCCTGTGGTTCCATTGATTCAGGCCCGCCGCGAGTTGGAGCGTTGGAAGCGGCGTCACGGCGCCACCTGGTGCAACGTGGACCTCATCATGGAGCAGGCGGAGGGGCTGCTGGAGAGCAGGAGCGGGAGCGAGAAGGGGAGGGGGGAGCAGCCGCAGGCGGACGGAAGGCCCGAGGGGAAGGCCGACGGTGAGGCGCCGGCGGAGGGCACCAACGCGGGAGAGCAGCACCAGCAGCAGCAGCAGCACCAGGGCCAGGGCCAGGGGGAGGGAGACGCGGATCCAGGACGGCAACAGCAGCAGCAGCAGCAGCAGGAGGGCGCCTCTGGAACGGATGCAGCACCACCGGCGACCTGCATCTCCGCGGAAGCCACAAAGGCCGAAGAGGCCGCGAGGAACGTGTGTGTCCGGGTGCAATTGCAGGTGTTGCGGGCGTCAGCGGTGGAGGAGGACGGCAGGGCGGGAAATTTGTCCTCTGGAGCGCCGGTACAGGTTCGGTTGCAAATCCAAGATGGGGCCTCGGCAACGGAAGGCGGCAATAAATCAGCAGCTGCAGAATGCGCTGTCGCGAACACGCCAGCGGCGGAGGCCGCATCTGCTACTGCTGCTTCAACGGCTGATGCCTCCGCGGCCCTCCGCCGCCTCAGCAGCAGCCGCGGTGTTACAGGGGGCACCCGGAGCAGTGCAGCTGGGAGCTGTGTCCCTGCCGGTGCACCTGGTCCAGCGGCCGCGACCACCCGCAGTAACGCGGCCGCTGCAGCCCGCGGCGCTGCGTCCTCGCGTGTGGGAGCTGAGGAAGGTGGTTCGGCGTTGAGCTTGGAGGGGCTGTTGGCGCTGCCCGCTACCCGGGTGCGGCCCGTCACCGCGGCGGACCTGGAGGCGGCCCTGCAGGTGGGAGGTGGGGGTGCAGGGTGGTGGGTGGTGGGCGAGTGCGCGTATTGCACCGTCTTGATGATGATGACGATGCTTGTAAGCACCGTAGTGGCCGTGTACGTCAAACGACAGGATGAGGGTCGGCTCAGTGGGTTATGGTACCCCATTGGGCGGGGACTGAGATTATTCCTATCTCTGCTCCTTCTGTTGCACGCATTTCTCATTCCGCCTCTCATTCCTGCCCGCCGCCAAACACGTAGGTTTAGGCTACTTAGGGCAGATAGTAGCCTGTAGGCCAGATAGATTATGTTACGGCTCCCGAGAATGTTGCCAGGGTGTGTTTTTACTACTCGAGTTTCGCCTCACGGGCCTCTTACCATGACATGTCTTTCCAGGTCATAAGCTGTACGGAGATGGACCAGACCGCGAGGTACACAGAATGGGACGAGCAGTACGGCAGCGGAGCGAACCAGTCGGGGCGGCAAGGCGGCGCCCGGGGCAAGGTTTGGATGTCCATGTACGCGTGAGTGAGCAGCATATGCCATTTGGCTTTCTTCGGTTGTGCGATAGTCGCAGTTGCATGCTGGTATATTATTAGGGATATTGGTTGAGGAGCACGTGCAATACAGTCCGAGGACGAGCAGTTGCTGCGCGAGAACAGCGTGTGTTGGTCCTAAGGGGATGTCGTAGTAGTGGCGCGTGCGCGGCGCCGAGCTGAGTGTCTTGTGCGGCGGAGGACCCCGAGGGGGCAGCACCGCTCTCTCGAGTACCGTGTTCTATAGAGAAACTCGAGGTCTGGATGCATCAGTTTTCATCGTATGAGCCTTACACAACTGCGTCGTCTCTTCGGCGACGAGTCATGAGCCGTCAGCCCTTCATGTTCCGGTGCATGAGTGGCGTTAAGGAGACGCTTCGTTCAGAGTTCAAGTGTTGTTTTGTAGTTTGCATGTTGAGGAGTGATAGCACGGAGTGGTCCACGTGGGAAACGGCCCTCGCTTTGAAGAAGGTCGGGCCGCATGTGTGTGCTTCATCTGTGAGGAGTGAGTGTTACTAAATAGTGGGATGTGGGAAAGCTGTATGGCCTGTAAAAGCAACGCCGGGAATGGAAAGGGTAGCTGAGTGTACGTGTGCAGGATGTCTCTCTGCCAGTGACATGGTCGTGTGTATGTGATGACACAGCTGCACGGTTCCTTTGGTTGTGTGTTTCTGCAGCAGCTGCGGTGTTAGCAGACCCAGCATTAACCAGCAGACCATGACCGGGAGTCCATCGTGTGGTGTGTGCACCTCTGTTGTTGCATTGTTTCACAGAAAGGACGTCGTGGGACGTCGTTCACTCAAGCGATTTATTCCCGTCCTTTGGACCGCGGACTGCCAAATTGCCCGCATACTGGTTTACGAGTGGCACCTTGTCTTACAACGCTGTGCACCTTTCCGTTCCGATCATTGGCTGGTGCATGTCACAGTGGAATTACTCCTGTCGACAGCATTACTGTACGACATGGAGCATACGCGAGGGCCAAAACTTTTTCCATTACGGGAATCGTCACCCACCGTATTTTGGTGAATGTGTGTGTTCAGAGGAAAGTGCCAGGCGGTTTGTGGACTAATGCGAAGCCTCTTCTTTTCACGAAGGCAGAGTGTCTGGTGCACATTTCTCTGGCCCCCACCTTGGTAATGTTGACTGCACTGACCTGTAGAGCGATGTTGGCGGTGCACTGGGTGCGCTGGCAAGGGGCCAGGGGCTTTAGAAGGTTAAGGACCGCGCAGGTAAGCGGGGGGGAGAGCGCGTTCTTATTGACGGGTTTAGGGGGGGACCTTGCACGGATGGACGCGGCCTGGGCGGGAGGGTTTATCTTTGTAGTCGTATGCATCTAAATGTCATTGCTGTTGCAAACGAAAGCTGTGGGATAACCCCGATTCCTAATTTCTTAAATGACGCATCCGCTTCCAGGGACGGTTCTTACGACATTGGGACGCGCAATCACAGTTTTTGCTCTACTTGTGAATATTTGTAATACCAACCTTAGAGCGTTGTGATCCCTTGTGAAGAACTGGTTTCAGTAAGATTTCAAGGAATTTCGACGAAGGGAATACCAAGATCACCAAACTCTGCAACCGGCATCAACCGACCAGAAGGGAAAAAGCAACCATACCTAACTGCAGTGTAAAGCCACAAACTCGAAGAAGCGGGCATCTCGCACTTGGCGGATGGTCCCACCTCCCTTCATACGCAGCACAATCCAGCAGACGCCAACACAACTGTGCACTAGCTCAAAATACATTTTCTCCTCTGATACTGCTCCGTATCGCAGCCTACAGCGCAGTGCCTCACCACGGAACAAAACCACCCCAACAACCAACACCTGCCCTTCTTGACCACGGACCCCAGGCCACCAACTCCAAACCATATTTCCTCGGCATCGCATAGATGTATGGCCCGCAGCCACCTCACCAAGTCAGCCAACATCCATGACCAGCCGCCCCAAATCCCAGGCCGCCAATGCCAAAATGCCACCAAACACCCATAGGCACATACACACCCCTCTGCCACCACATCGTTGCTTTGTATTTCTTTTTTTATTTCTTTTTTCCAAATACTCCAAGTACTGACAACTGGAACTGCCGTCACAACCACGATCACAACACCAAGACCACCACCGCCAGGGCCATCACCACGTTTAGATTTTTTATTCGTACCATTATCATCGTTACTATCATCGTCATTACTATGATATCATCACTACTATTAATATGTTCATACCATTACCATTATTGATTAAGGTTGGCATAGTGGGGACATACATACATACATACATACATACATACATACATACATACATACATACATACATACATACATACATACATACATACATACATACGCCAGCCCCGGTGCCTCGAGGCATGTGGCGGCAGGGTGAGCTCTCCCACGACCACCCCAGCTCACTACTGAGATCTGACAACGCGAGGTGGAGACCACAGCCACAGCACCTCACATGCAACAACATATGGCAAGGCAGCACGCGTGTACAGGCGACACAAGGCGATAAGGCCCCGTACGGCAAGCACCACGCATGCCGCGATACGACATGTCGTGCATGTATGCATGGTGTGCACATGAGAGATACATCCAATACACACTCTCTTCCTTCACAGGTCCGTTGACAACATACAACAATCAATACACACATGTAGACACAGCACACACGCAGACGCAGACGTGCAAACGCGAGCACAAGCAATTGAACGCACACACGCAAATGAAAGGTGGCCAGCAGGGCGCCAGCAGGGCCATCACCAACTTCAGGAGCCATCACACTCCCAAACGGCGCAGCAGCAGTAAGTACCTCTAGTAGTAAAAAGATATACCACCAACAGCGCCACTGTGTGGGTCAAACCTCAACCCCCACACGCGCACACGCACACCCCCAACCTCAATAAGGGATACCGTAGCCACCTTTCATTTACCCCACCTTGCCTGCCTGCATGACTGGGGCCTCCCGTACGTCCCTCCCTGCAGTGTAGGCCTGTAGATCAAGATGATGAATGGATCAGCCAGCTCTCCGCTCTCAGCCAGATCCGGCCCTCCCCCCCACACAACTTTGTCAATGGGAGGTACACTCCCCTCCCCCCCCAAAGATACTTCCTTGAGCTTTCCTTGACTGCTGTCCTCCTCGGCTCCTCCACATGGCATTGGCACCCAACCCCACCTGGAGCGATCTGGATTGCCGCCCTTGCGGACAAATACGCGGAGACCCCAAAGCAAAATCCGGCAAGCGCATCTGAAGGAATAGGTACTTGTGTTTTACTGCTACATTCCCCGCAGTTATCACTCTCTCTCTCTCTCCAACACGCACGTAAAGGCGCTAGTCTCTTCCCTAGCTAAAATCCACACTTCAAAACGAAATCTCCCTCCCCCCCTGCATCTGCTGCTGCTCTCGCCACTGCTGCTGATGCTTCTGCTGCCGTTATCACCCCTCCTGCTGCTGTTGCTGCTTTAGACGTGGTAGTACACAAGAGTATCTGCTGCACGTGTGTCCGCACTGCACCAACCTGCTCCTGCTCCCATTATTGGTTGCTCACCGTGGTTGTCATCCCCCCCTCCCCCGCCCCTTACGTGCTCATCTCCGTCTCCGGCGGCCAGACAAAGTCATCCAGGCGGATGAGCACCTCGTTGCGCCTCAGCATGGGCGGTGTGGAGGGGTCGTTGTACCGGGCCAGCTGGTAGCCGGGGGCGGGACGGAGGCCATCGCGGAGAAGCAGGTCTCGGAGCAGCCGCTCGTTTTGAACCACCTGTGCAAATACACACGGGACACACATACAACGCGTTGCAGGATTGGTCTGCCCAACTTCCTGCACCTAAGGGGGGGACACCTAGGGGGATTGCTCGGGAGAGGGAGACCGTCAAGGGGGGGATTGTACACGGAGGATTGTGGAATTTGGCGAGCTAGCGAACGTTGAGCCGCACAACCCCCTTCGCTTCATGTGTAATGTGTAATGTGTAATGCACACAGCAAAACGGCGAGTCGAGGATTCAAACCTAAAAGGACGTGTGGCCGCGTAGCTCGGTGGTAAGAAACTGACCCCTCGCCCTAGGGGCCGCCTCGCCCTATGGCCCTCACCACTCACTACTCAATACCCTTGAGGTACCGAAGCCGCTATGGGCCGGTATCATCTTCCCTCCAAAAAGCACCAGCCCCTCTTAAGTCCACGGTCCCCCTTCTGCATGAACCCCCACCTCGTAGTCCAGTGGCCAGCCTGAGAAGCGGATGGCCGCGGCGTACCTCCCCTCCTCCCTCTTGCGCCCAATGCGGGGGTCCAGGGGGGCGGGTAGGGCGGAAACATCGGAATACCTGCAGGCGGGGAAGGGGGGTTAGGCCGATAATCGCCCAACAACCAAGGGCGGGGGTGGAGAATGCAACACACACAGTAGTAACGCGAAATACACATACACATACACATACACATGCACGTGCACGTGCGCACACGACATCAGCCTATCACGTCAAGCGGTGGTGGTGAGCGGCCGCATCTGCTAGCATGCAGCCCCGCGTGAAGCCCAGTGAGGACGAGCCTAGAGAGCTAAGAGAGCCTGGCCACGTACGAGCCAGGGCCTCGAAGCTTGGCCACTGTGAGCATGGGCACGCATGCGCCCGGGTGTGATCGGCCCCCTGGGCTTGGGGCTAAGAAACGGCTGAATGGTGAAGTTTCCCTCTCAAGCCTCTTCTTGGCCCCGGCCCCACAGGAGACGCAAACACGGCGCTGTTTTTCCCCTGCCTTCCCCCCCTTTTCACCTGCTCTCCATGACGAACTTCATGGCCACACTGGAGTTGGTTTCCGGCTGCACCTCGTTGAACACCGGGGTGGTCATCTCCATGGCCAGTTGGGCCCTATTGCTCCCGAACAGGTAGCTGGCCAGCTCCGAGAAGCCCGAGCCACTGGCGGGACCCGACCCCGGGCCTGTGGGGGCCTCCGCCACCAGGTACGGCTCGTAGCGCCGGATCTCGTACTCCTTGATAGATAGATCGACCGACAGACAGACACACAGACAGACATATTGGTGAACAAACCGGGTGCCACGTGGGAGAGGAGCGGCGGGAAATGAAAATGCAGTACGGATGGTGATGATGACGACGCGGGGGAGGGAAGCTTCAGTGCCGGGCAAATTGCAAACTGGCATGCATCTTAGGGATGGCGGTGATGAAGGGGGCCAGGCAGGGGCCGCGCAGGTTGGCGAGCAACTACCTTGGCAGTGTCCGGTGGTGCGCGTGTATGTGCATGTCTGTGTGCACGTGTATGTGCATGTCTGTGTGCTCCTGGCCTGCATTCCGCTTATTATTGACCTTCCATATCGCGTAAAGCGCATGGTGAGTACTTCCGCTACAATAACCACAATCATAACTGTTTCTATTACTACTGTTACATCAACGAGATGGGAGTGCTTCCACAAGACAGAGCTGTTCGCACGCTATGTGACCCCATAGGACCCGCCGCACCTTGAGTTTCTTGAGCACCACGTATTTGGGCGTCTCAATGCCGGGTGTGAGCTGCAATTGCTGCTGAATGAACATCTGAAGCGTGTGTTGGACACCCTCTAGACTGAGAAAGCTGCAGTGCGGTGTGTATTGGGACAGAGGAGAAAATAAAAAAAGGGGAGGGGACAAAAGGGGGAAGGGGGAAGGGGGAAGGGGAGAGGGCATACAACAAACGGATTCAAACCCAAAAGTGCGATTCGAGATGCGGGCGTGGAGAATGGCGGCGGTACGGCACCCCCGTGCCCAACACGCTCCCCCGGAAGTACACAGGAGCCTCTAACCCCGTGTTGAGGGTAAACTGGTTGACGGGTTGTCAGCACCACAGGACGCTGCAGGGAAGGGGCCACCCTCTCCGCCCTCTCGAGCGCGAGGGTGCCCATCCCGTGATCTGCTCTGCTCTGATGACTCACGCGTTCCTCTGCAGCGCATCCCAGTAGTCGGTGTGGCTCAGTACGATACCCGTGCGGGGGTCCACCTGGGGAGGGGAGGTGGAGGAGAGTGTGGAGGGGTTTGCTTGGGGGCCGGGAAAGGGAAGTTTGAAGGCGCTACGTTACGACGGATATGGGACTGATAGCCGTGGTGGCTCCGGTGCTGCCACCCCACACCACCCAGCCCGACCCAAATCCACTGGTGGGAAAACTTGGTTACCCGCCAGGCCACCCCTCGTCCTCCTTCCCAACCTCCCACCAACCCGTTGCCACCCTCCTCCTCCGTCCTTGCTCACCCAACCCCCCTCCCTCACCCACCCACCCACCCACCCACTCTTTCGCGACCTTATCCCCCTTCCCAACCCCGCAGCCAGGTACGTAAGCGCCCACACCTTGTAGACCGTCCTCCCCGTGAAGGTGAGGTTGGGTCTCCAGGGCAGCAGCCACATCACCATCTCCATGGTCCAGCGGGCGGTGACGGAGTCGGGGCCAGTCACGGAGATGCTGTGCAGGTCGAAGGTGATGTTGAACAGGGTGCGCAGCAGCCGGATATTAAACACTGTGGCGGCGAGGCAGGGCATGGGCAGGGGGCCGAGGGCGGGGGGACCAAAGAGGGGGAAAGGTTGGTGTGGGGGAAGTGGTAGTGAGGGCGGGGGGGCCGTGTGCATTTGCGCCCTCTTACCATAGCCCTCTCGGCTGTCGTACTTGGTGATGGGGTCCTCGAATACAATCTTGGGAGAGTAACGCGACTCCGTGATCTCCTGCAAGTGACATGGCGTAGCACATGGCGGGGTTGCGTTGCGTTTTGACTCCTGTTGTGTTGTAGTTAATTGTGCAGTGCAGTGCGATGTGGCGGCATCATCCAAGGTGAGATGAGCCGCCTAGCATTCGGTTGCCTGACCTCACCTCACCTCATGCCTTTTCAAGTGGGGCAGCGACTGGATCCTCTTCCCCACTTAACTCACTAGCTAGGAAAGACTGGCAGCCGAATGTTCTCCTCCGCGCCTCCCAGACCAGAGCACTCTCTGCTGTCCCCTCCGCACGCATACACCAGCTGCCCACCCATCCCACTATTAGCTTCTCCCCAACACCAGTCGCGCCTCCATGTGCAACCGCCACCCTTATCCCCTTATCCCCTTCCGCTAAGCCCCCATTTGGCACTACTCCGATACCCCAGCCCTCATTCCCCGCGTACATGAGCCCCTAACAAATAGATACCACGGCTCCCGGGTAATGGTCTTTTTCGCAGCCCGTCTCGTTTTGGGGTTTAAGCCCGTCATCCAACACCTAGATGCGTTCCCAGTCCCGTCATCATCATTGTTATCCTTCACCTGGCCTTCTAAACCCTAATACCGAAATCCCAGGAACCACTTGCTGTGAGCCCCATGGAACCCCCTGACCCTTCCTTGCGCCCTTCAGCTCTACCTCCCTGTGCACTTACCCCTTTTTCAAAGAGCATCTTCAGGTCAGAAGCCAGGAAGCTGTTTCAGCGGTACGCATGACGAATAGGTCAGGACCGGCCGAGCGAGGTGCGATAAAGCCAAGGGCAAATAGGGGAGGAAAGTTTCGGGGAGTTCACACAGGCGACAGGATGACGGAAAGTACTGCGTGCTTCGGAGGTCCCTGAACACTGCCAAAGTCCGACATATAATTCAGAGGTCAACAAGGTGTGTTACCAACATAAGTTGACGGGGAAGCGGGGTGCCGGGTGATCGTCCCAAAGATTGAACCGCACGAGACCTGTTCACTTCATCTGAGCAGGTTTCTGCCATCATGTCATCTACTTTGAGCTTTACCACCGGTCAAAGAAGGTTGCAAAAGATGCAGACCGGGTAACAAGGCGTGGCGTCGATGCTGGCAGATGCACGACAGAAACCGAGTAAAGGTTTCGTCGCGGTTACATCCGATTCACAGTGCTAGCGACCTGCCTGCATGTATCCTGCATGATGAAGGCCTGTCGCTGGGCTTCAGCTTCGCGTAGGAGGACAGCATCTGCCTCAATGCTTACATCCCCATCAGGAAGCGCCAGCTCTTCCGCACGGGTTTCGTTGAGGGGCGCAGGTGCTGCTTTTAATATTATGCGCCGTGCGTTAGGTAGGGTTATGAAGGATTGGGCTGCTTTCCGATGCGCTGAGGGTCTCACACCGGAATGCCGAGGAGTTAAGCCGGACAAGGAAAACATGTTGCACAAAGACGTTTACAGGCGTCAACTACGGCGTGTAAGCTTGAGGAACCAGGACACCGACAAGCTGATATTAACACTGCGTTGCCGGTGTTTCATCATGAACTCGTACGCTTCTCATTTGCGTGTGAAAGACTAGGCTGCGACACGAAAAGCTAAATGAACCATGGATCATGTGTGTGGTCGCGGATTTACACTACTACAGTACGATGTACTCAAAACACAATCCATGCGCGCACCAAGTGTTTTCACTACCGGCTTATTGATTACATCATGTATGCAGAAATTGAGGAGGAAAATGCCTTTGGTAGGGTAAGATCCTCCGACAGCGCACACAGTGATCCCCAGCGATGGACTCAGCGTCGTGGACCTGGACAATACCGACGTTCCACCAGGCTAAATACCGATCTTTCCTTATGAGTTGCTTCGGGGCCCGTTGGAGCCACTGTGCTGCGCCAGCCATGCTGCTGTGGCTGCTCATCAGCTGCAGATATATGTCGCGTGAGGATTACAGCCAGGCAAAGGTCTTTGAGGTGTGCAAGGACAACTCTACCACGTCATTCGCTCGCTGGGGTTGGAGCAGTGCATCCTTGCCCTTTCGCACGGACGCAGGTGTGCACTGCCAATACTGCTGTCCGCAATCGGCACGAAGTCGTCGGGGCCGCAGTAGCGTCAGCTGCAGCAGGCTCCGTAGCAGTGCAATGCGTGGAAGTGCTTCCCGCCCGGCTCAACCGGACAGCCTCGGTCCGTCGCTGCACAGCCATCACAGTTGGCGCGATCGTGCATTCCGATGCAGTGACTGGAGAATGGCTGTCGCGACAACAGGCATCACCGCTGGCAGGACCCTTTGAACACCAGTCTGTTACATCCGAATTGGGGATGGCGCTGTGATGCAGCTGTTGTCAACTTTGATGGCCCGATAGAGTCCTGGTCAAGGTTGGGTTGACAGCATCTACTACTACTTTAGCATGCACCGAGCCCTGTTCATAATCCGGCCGTAAATATAAGTCCGGATGATCTAAACTACAAAGTAGCTTTTCATCCCCTTCGTCATCATGACCAAAGGGGGACAAGGTTTATTCCCAGAAGGGAACCCAAAGGTCTCCAGGACTGGTCAGTGGCCCAGGCCCGTTGCCTCAGTCACTCCAGCATTCGAGAGAAGCGGGTTTCCCCATAGTGCAGCCGCCCAGAACCAGTCAACAGGGCTTGGTGCAGCGGTCCCGATGTCTTCTGGCGGCTGCAGGTGTTTGTGTCCCAGGGCTCCCACAATCCTGCTTGGCAGGTCCCTGGCCCCAAGCCAGAGCACGGTTGGGCACGCTGTCATCAGGGCCCGGACTGGAAAGCCGGGGTACAGTGTAGTGGCGGTTCAGGACAGAGGGCTGCAGTGCTATGCCTTGCGACTGTCTCTGATGGGATTTTGCCTGGGGTAGGGGGCATTCGACGTGCCATCCACAATTTGTTGCACACTCCTGTACCTGCCACACCACAAACCCAAGCCAACCACAGGTCTGCAGGAGGCCCTGCCACAAGCAAATAATTCGCGACAAGCAAAAAATTTTCCCCATAGAGCTTTTTCCATTGTGACACACTTCGTGGCCCAAAACGAAAGGTGTGGCGCGAAGGATTCGTAGCAGTACGGTAGGCCCTGCCACACCACAAACCCAAGCCAACCACAGGTCTGCATGAGTGCATACCTTGATGCGGAACTTCACGGCTTTAGTAGCACATTGGGCTTGTGCATTCTTTGGAAATGCTCGGATCAGATGGTGCTGGCGACTGTGGCAGCCCCCCAAAAAAGGAGGGAAGTCTTTAATTATGTGGAGAGCTAAATGGGCAAACCCATGAACAGTGGCCAAACACCATCGTACCAGCTGATTGTTCAAGAAGTTGATCAAGGAGTCGACAACCCTGCCCATCAGCTCTCTGGCCTCCTCGTTTTCAGGTAGTCTGCCTGTAGGCGTTGGATCAGCCGCTCCTGCTGATCACATGTCGCCTTCCAGATGTGCGTTGTCGCCTGCATTGCCTGCTGCTTGGCACACTATGGCTCATCATTACCTGTCACCCGAGGTAAACTGCCTGTCAAGTTGGTATGAGGGGATTACGAGGGGGTGCAGACCCAATGCAGCACTGGAGTACGAACCAGAAGGAAACAAACACCAAGTGCAAAGTGTGCAGCGCAGCATGACATTTTACTGCCAAAGGTTGAAGCCGGCACTGCATGCATAAAAAATCCAACCCAAAGCGCTCTAATACCTTCACGTTTCACCCAGGCCAGGGCTTGTAATCTTATCATCATGTATGCCCTTCGCTCATTATTCGCTGTTACTTGCGACACCGCGTCAATCTATGCCACTGGAACCTCGACGCCATTCACCTCATGGGGCGCCATGGCGGCCTTGTGCTCTTCAGTCTTGTTGAAGCGTGGACGTCCTCAGGGACACTTGCCACGGGTTTGATTGCCGCTGCCGCCGCCGGCTCGACCGCCACCGCAGCCGATTTCGCCGGCACCAGCATCACCACCTCCAGTTCCATCGCCACCACAGACTCCGCCTCCACAGCGACCACCGGCTGCACGGCGGGGATAAGCTGACTGATACCGTATTCCTACTGATACGCGCTTGTAGGTCCTTCACTTACATCAAACCACTTGCATGGAAGCGCAAAGGCTATGAAAATACAAAGCAACGCGCATACAGTTGGCGCATCAGCGCGTACCTGGCGCCAGCTGAAGTAGAACAACAGGTGCATCCACCATGCAAGAGAAAATAACGGGCTCAAACCCTGCAGATATTAAACTTTGAGCAAAGAATTCAGCTGTGGAGCGCCTGAGCCAACAAGTTATGGCCAACATGTGGATAGATCGAACAGGAAATCGACTCATCGCCCATGTTGACTTCTGTTTACACAGAAGGATTTGTCCTTGAGTTACAAGTTCGCTGGTTTCAGGTATGAGGTCAGCAGCCACGGGCCTGGACTAATGCCGAGTGTCTCATACCTGGAACGTGCGATCCAAATGGATCCAAAATCATGATTGGAGACAGGCAGATAGCTACGTAGCCTATGCTCTGGCGACCTGCAACGCAGATTAGCAGATCTTTTTCTAAGGTCGGACTTTGTGATGTGTGGCAACCAGAGTTTGAAAGTTGGTCAAAATTCCTCGTCCTTTGCTTTCCGTACAGTGCCTGTACCAGGAGTTCTGTTCGATTCGCGATGGTCGGCTTTTTGAAATAACAGGTATACACCGGTATCCTTTACTGCAGCCTAGCAATTACGTACTGTTATTATACTTTTTGTGATGAAGCAGGGATTTACGTTTACCATCCTCCGTGCAGCGGAGACTTCATTTGCCTTTCAGCGCTTTCAACCCTGAATGCTTTACACAGTCAGCAAAGGGTCGGCTCATGCCATCTACCACATTCTTAGCACCTGATTGAAACCATGGAGAAGCCAAGGATTGAGTCTTGGCCGGAACCTCTGTTGCCAAGTCCTCTTTTGCCCTGCGCTTCGCGGGGTTTCCCGCAGGGGTCAATAACTGGCTGGATGTTCACCAGTCAGCAGAGCCCGCTGTCGGATTTTTCCGAAGCGGTTGACCTGTCCGCGGAGTTTCCTTTCAGCAACATAAAGCGCTTACCTGATGAAGCCTGGATGGTGAGCCTATGTCCCATTCTTTCAACGCTCGTTCGACGTCCAGGCTCCTTCCCTTGTGTGTCGCTTGAATTGTCGTAAATTCCGCACAAGCAACGGTTTGTCTTCCTGTTTCGTTGTCCAAATGATTGCCTCCCCTTTGCAGTGGGACGCTGCCCCGCGTGATCACCAGCACTGCTACCACGAGGCTGCAAACGGCAGCAGGAGCGTCGAAGCGACAGCGCGCAGCGCAGCCGCCAGCGCTGAAAGCCAAATCCAACCTGTCGGCTTCCAGCAGCAGCCACGCAGCCAGCAGGCGGATATCCAGGCGGAATTGCGCCAGAAGTTTTCGCAGGATAGTGTCTCGCGGTCCGCCACTTGCAGTCACTACAGCGCTATTATTAGTACCGACCGGGCTCATGACGCTCCAACCTATTTTGTCAGTGCAGCCGGACGTCCAAACAGCATTGCCCATGGTGCCAATTCGCTGGGCCCAGGGGCCGCTTCTGGCAGCGAAGCTATGGGCAGTACCTTAATGCAGCTGGCACACCGCTCCTGGTCTGCTAGCCCGGACGGGATAGTTTTGGAACCGCTAAGGCACCTAGGTAGCGGTGAGTCGTCTGCTAGCTCCTCTCGCGCCAAGGGGCCGCAGCGGAAGCTGAATTGGGATGAGGAGTCGTTGGATGTGGGTGCAGCACCGCTTGATCACCAATGCGATGCGCGAACTGCAGCCGACCTGTCGGCTACCTCTTCTTCGCTCCAGCCTCAGCAAAACCATGTATGTCGCGAAAGCGTTGGCAGTACCAGCAAATGCCAGCCGCTAGTCCTCCAAAAGCGTCTCAAACTAGGGATGCCCGTAACACCTAGCAGGGCTCCAACGCGGGCCAGCAGTGATGAGCAACTTCGGAGCGCCTGGGAAACAGCTGGAAATGGCAGCATATCCCACAAACACGTCACTTCTACATCAGTACGCAGCCACGCGGAGGGGGCGCAGCAGCAGCGGCTGGATGAAACAATGCTGTATGGTCAATCTCCGCAGTGCTCAGGATCGCCTAGACAAGAGGACCTCGGATGCTCCGGGTTCAAGCCCACGGCACTCCTGGCTGAAACCACTTCCCCTACGACGCTCACCGCAACGCATCGTCTAGTCCAACAGTCGCCACGCGTACGTGAAGTCACATGCACTCCAAGCAACGCAATGCAGGATGAGGACGGTCCCCTTTTCCAGCCTCCGGATGAGCTCTGTTTGCCGGCCTTTCCGGAGGGCGCGAGACACATGCATCAGGATAATGGGTTTCACACGTGCCGGCCGCTTTTCGCAACCACCCCCCTACAAGTCGTTGCTCAGGGACAGCCAGAAAGCAACCCGCACGGCAGCCAAGGACTGCGCGCCTCAACGCAACCCGTGCAGCAGCTCAGTCCGATGCTGCCTGAGCCAAGTGTAACACCAAAATGGCAGCCAAGCAGCAGCAGGCGAAGCAAGTCGTTCTCGTCCGCCGTGACCCGGCACGTCCTGCCCACGCCGGACCATTTCGAGGCGACTTCCTCCAGACACAGCAATTTAGCAGCTCGCTGGGGCTACTCTTCAGAGGCACCCAAGAGTGCGCGGAGTGGCAGCGCGGGCTGGCCTACGATTGTGGAGGCAGAAAATGAGGGCGAAGGCGACGGGGAAGGGGAACTGGAAAGCCATACAATGTGCTCTCTGGAGCCTGAGAGCAGCTATGCGTCTCAGTCACCCCTGCCACCGGATCATCCATGGCTGGCTCTGAGTCCTTGCGACGGCTTTGGGTCAGCTCAAGGCTCTGCGGCTGACAGCGGCACGGTGAATGCTCCCCAGCGAACAGATCTAAGCAACCTGCTGGACACGTCCACTGCGAGCTCGGTCAACTGGGTCGACCCAGGATCCGAGGAGCCGGCGAATCGGTGTAGTGAGGCAGGGCAGGTAGACTGCCGAGGAGGTAGGGCCGGCAGGGCGGAGCCGATGACGATACGGGGCGGCTTGGATCTATTGGACGATGCCCACCCAGAGGGACCAGGTGACGAGGATGCAGAAGGCACTGATGGCACGATGCGGCGCCATGGTCGACTTGGTGTAGCTGAAATGCAGGAGATAATCGGCTGTAGCAGTTTGTTTCAGGAAGAGAACGACAGTTTCCATGCCCCATTGGGCGACGCGGTGGGGCTCGAACAGCTGCCAGAGCCGGCGACTACGCGGCTGCCGGCGGCTGCGGGATGCCAGCGGGCTGATGCTGAAGTCCGTGTTTCCCCGGCCGGAGCAGCGGTAGGGTACTCCGTCGGGAGGACTATGGCAGCGGCAGCACAGTCCAGCTCTGTGGGGTCGGCGGCTGCCAGTGTAGTCGTCCAGGAGCAGGGTGCAGATGATGATCTGCTGCTGCAGGATGAGTTGCAAGACCACCAGGGTTACGGGACCCAAGAGAAGGGCGGTAGTCCGGAACACCGAGGCGGCGAATTGCATTCCAAGTCCGGGTCTTTAGGGGATGTCAGTTCGTTCGCAGTGCAGGGGTTGCAGCTGCAGCAGTCGTGGCCCAGCGCACAGGGCTGCACGGATGCAGGTGGCAGCGGCGAGCAAGACAATGCAAGGGATGATGGTGTCGCCAGTGATGCCGGGCGCAGTGATTCTTATAGTGATGACAACTGTTTAGCGTCCATGAATATCGATGATGATGCCACCGCTGAAGCAGGATCACAGTTGCACAGCCATGGATTCGCTGATGAAGCTCTGCTGCACATCCTTCCATCATGCGAGGTATCTTGGGCGTCTGAGACGGAGATTGTCGCCGAGCTCAGCCGTGTGTGGGACAGCACGGCGTCCCGCCGAGGAACGGGTGGCACGGATGCCGGGAGTGTGTCTGTCGTGGTGGCCGCCGCAATTACTGCAACGACCGCCGACGCTGCGGCAGATGCTGCAGAAGACTGGCCGGCTGATGAGCTGGTCCTGGCTGCTGAAGATTTAACAGCATTAGACACTGCACGGACCTCAGTTTCAGACGACCAGAGCGGCGCATGGGTGATTGAACACCTGCCGCCGCCAACGGCAGACGCTGGAAAACTTCCAGCTCCCACACAGGCGAGCACACCACGGGAGGTGCTGCAGGCCGCTGCTGCGGCACTGGCCGCACACGGGAAGGAAGAAGGCGGCGGCAGCTGCAGGAGCGGGCCCTCCTTCGGTGGTGCGGCTGCAGAGAAGGCTGGCGTAACTGGCAGCGTGGCAGCTCGCCAAACCACAACATCACTGCTCAGCAGTGCGGCCGTTGGCACGAGATCGCCAGCCACGTCAGCAGCTACGCGTAGCAACTGGACCGTTACGGAGGGCGGCAAGGCCCTGCGGTATGATGACGCTAGCGTGTACCGCAGCAGCTGCAGCAGCAGTACGGGGGTGGCCGCCAGCGAGGGTTCGGACGAGGGACTGTCAGTGCCGGACGATGCAACACCGCGTGTTGATAGTAACATTAACACGTACAGATCCTGGCAGGTGGGCTCCTGTTTACTTGGGGGGTTGTGTGGGCCGGGTCTCGGAGCAGACTGGTGCTTCCGACATGCCTTCATCGACGACGTAACACGGCAAAATCTGTAGGTCAAAAAAGCACATGAAATGTGTGAGCTGGTTGCATATCGGTCTGTACCATACAGACAGCCGTGCAAACATCCCTCAGGCCGGCATGTATGATATCCAACGTGGGCCTTTGGCATGGCCACAGCTCCCTACCCATCCTGGCGCTTCATTTACCGCTACTACTTTCACACCACTTAAACATCCTCGCATGTGTTCCACGTGCAGATCCAAGAAAATCCAGCGTTCGAGGATCTGGATTTGGACGCACCGGATGACGCCTCTGGGCTGCGTTACGATGCCGACCAGGACCACCCGAGCCCTCCAGTCGACGCCGTTAACGTGCCAGGGGCTGCTGTGGCGGCGGCGGCGGCGGCAGTCCTCTCCGGCGGCGACGCCCATGCACGTGAAGACGCCCACGCCATGCGTCGCAAAACCACCGCTGTCCCCAGCATCAGCCTTGTCGCCGCGAGTGGACTAACAAGGAATACCGCCGTACCTGTAGCAGTCAGCGCCGCTGCCGCCTCCATATCTTTGCCCATGTTCACCCAGCCGCCGGTAGGCAGCCGCCTGTCAGACTTGAGCCCCAGCGCCAATGAGCCCCGGAGCGGCCATAGCTCCGACAGTGACAGCCCACGCACGGCTGCCTTCAACCGCGTACTGGCTTCCAGCGGGTTGCGCTCGGACACACGGTCCAGGGGGAGCAGCATCCTGCTGGGTCACCGAGCGCCACCGCGCGGCGGCGGCTTTTTGAACGGCTCAGCGGCCGCGGCGGATGACGATGCCGATGACCGACGGGATACCGCCACCAGTCGTGCCATGGGCAGCCAGAGCACAGGTGGCTTAGGTATGGGCGCTGCTAGCAGCTGGGGGCCTGTCTCTGCCATTCGAAGCGTGGAGGACCGGTCGCTGATACTGGAGCTTGACCACGCGCACACTCTGCTGCTGCAGGCCCTCGCAGCAGCAGGCGAGCCGCCGCTGCTGAGCCCACCGCCGCCGCCGTCACCGGCACACGTGCCTAAACCGCGGACCAGGGCCGTCACGGCTGTGGACCCAGATCCGGAGGCAACAGCCACGCCTGTGGCTGTGTCTAACTGCGAAAGCGGTAGCCATGGTGATGGCGATGAATCGCTGCCGGCGCTGCACATCTCCTCATACGGCAGCAGCTTTGCCAACGGGATCGGCAGCCCGCTTTTGATGCAGGTAGCCGTGAGCGCCTTGGGCAAGGGGCTCATGCGCCTAACCAAGCTTGCACGTGAAAACCAGGGCTTGCAGCGTGTCAACGACCAGCTGCAGTCCGAGCTTTCGCACTCCAGCTCGAAGCACATGGAGCTGCAGACTCGCGGCAAGCTGCTGCACGCCATGCTGGCGGAGGTGAGGAACTTGCGGGAAAGGCTTTTCTCAAGGCCCAGTACATGCCATCACTCCCGGCTGCACAATACTCTAGCGGACATTCCACTGGCCTAACTCTAATACCTTTCCAATCGACTGACTCCTCCAAGTTCTCCGCGCTGCATACACCCCCTGTGGTGGCCTCGTCACACAGGGCACAGAGAGAACCACTGCACATTGCAAAAGTGATGTTTCGCATACTCAGATGCCTTTATTGCAATTTGGCTTTACCGACTGAGCGCTATGTTATCCCCCTTACACGATTGCATACATGACGTAATCGGTGTTCCATCCCAATCCATACTACCTGTAGACGCGATGTGTCCCTGTGAACTCACCCCTGCAGAGCACCCGCGAGGCTGAACGTAAGGCCCAGTCTCACCAGCGGCGCTTCCTTCACATGGACGCGCACCTCACCACCTCCCTGCAGCGCATACGGGAGCTGGAGCGCATCAACACACGGCTCAGCCTGGACAGCCGCCAGCTCGTACACCAGCTGCAGAAGGCACAAACCCGAATCGCCGCCGCCGACCTTGCCGCCGATAAGCTGCGGGCGCAGGTGGACCTTATGGAGCACCAAGTGGCTGCGGTGCACACCGCAGAAAAGATGAGCCAGCAGCTGGCGGCGGCGCTGGCGGAGGCCTCCAAGGCCAGGGCTGAGCTCCGACACCGGGTCACCTCCCTGGAGCGCAAACTAGAAGCTGCCCGCGCCGAGGGGGACGGGGAACGGCGTTCCGCTGCGGTGCTGAGGGAGAAGCTGGCTGCGCTGGAGCGGCAGCTGGTGACGACATGCACAGCGGCTAGTACTCAGCAGCGGGCCGCGGAAGAGGAAGCGAGCGCGCTGCGTAGCCGCGTGGCGGTGCTAGAGGCGCAGTTGGCGAGCCGCAGTGCGGAGGAGGCCGCTGCTGCGGCTACTCCAGAGCAGCTGCAGCGGGAGGTGGAGGGGCTTCGGGCGGAGCTGAAGCGGGTGCAAGATGCGGTGGAGGTGGAGCGGCGCCAAGCAGAAGCGGACGCCGCCGTAGAGGTAGGCAGCTACGAATGCATTGATATCTCGCTTCGTGGATGCATATCATAGAAGCCTAATAATCAGTTCTATCCCAGGAGCCCGTGGTGGCATGGTCTCGGTGATGTGTCTAGAAAAGGAAAAAATACAAGCCTTCTGCTTTCAGGTCAATGCCTTCTGCCTGCAGGTCGACTTTTTCAGTTGCTCAGGAGGTTGTGTGCGGTTGGCGAATGGATGTGTGTTGTCAGTATAGTTAAGCGGCCCTAGCTCTCACAAGCCTAATTACTGCTACGCTTGTGCCGGTGTCGCAGGAAGAGCAGCTGCTGTCCGCATGTGCCGAGGCCGAGGGGCGGGCGCAGGAGCTAGAAGCGCGGCTGGAGGCAGTGCAAGCTCAGGCTGAGGAACAGATGTCGCGGCTGGAGGCAGAGCTGCGAGCAGCTCTCACGGAGGTGGCCCGCCTACAGGCGATTGAAGCCTCGGCGGAAGAACAGTACCGACAGCTGCAGGGCGTGCGAGTGGCGATGGAGGAATTAGCCACAGAGCGCGCAGCTGCACGCGCAGAGGCGCTGCGCAAGGACGCTGAAGTGCAGAGGGCGTCTTTGGCGGCAGCGGAAGCGGCAAGTGCCAGGGAGCTGGCGGTAGCGAACTACACACGGGTGGCGGCTGAGGCGCGGGAGGCGCAGGAGCGTCACGAGGTGGCCATGGCGGAGGCAGCGGCAGCGAGGCTGCGGATGCAGTTAGATGCGGTGGCGGGGGAGGTGCAGCGGCTCAGCGAACAGGTGGTGAAGGAGGCGCAGCGGGCGGCGGAGGCGGAGGCGAGGGAACGGGCAGCGCTGGAGCAGCTGCAGGGCTCGGTGGCGGAAGCGGAGCGGGTGCGTTGCGAGCTGGAGGAGGCATACCGAGAGGTAATCACATAGCGGTAGTTGTCGTAAGGGGTTGCACAAGCACATCAACCGGGTCACCCTTCCATTCACTGGCGGCTGATGTCACCAGGTCGCCAGGTCACCCCTCTTCAGCCCACATCCCCTGCGTCCTTCATGCCCTCTGGCCCCCTGACTGACCCAGGCAGCCGCCGCGAAAGAGGCTTCGGCGGGCAGCGCTGCAGCGGTAGCGGAGCTGGAGATGGCGCTGGTGGCCGAATCCGCACGCGTCCTCGAGGAAGTGCAGCGCCGTGAGAAGGCTGCGGCAGTCCACCGCTCCGAGCTACAGGAGCTGCATTCTCAACTTGAGGCGGGGTATGCCTGCCAGCACCGTGCTAATGCGGAAAATGCTGATCTACAGGTCGCACAGCGCACCGCACAGGAGCAGCTCGTGCAGCTCTCCGCACAGCTCACAGCCGCGCGCAGGGAGCTGGAGTCCCTCTATCAGGAACGGCAGCAGCTCCATACAGACCATGCTCAGCAAGCGGCTGTGGCACGGGAAGAGACCGCTGCAAGGCTGGCTGCCGCCCACCAGGAGACCAACTCCCTGCGAGTGCGTCTCACCGAAGAACAGGCCGACCAGCAGCGCCTGCGCGCGGAGCTGCAGGCAGCAGAACAGGAAGCGCGTGCCGCGAAGGAACACTTGGCTGCAGCCCAGGCGACCCATGGGTCGTTGGAGGTAGACCTGGAGGACCTCCAGCAGCAGCTCCTCGAGGCGCGCGACGCCCGTGTGGAGGTACAGTCGCAGCTAGCGGGGACAGAATGCGAAAAGGCCGTCTTGGCAGAGCGGGCACGGCAGCTACGGCTGGAGTTGAACGAGCAGGCCGCCCTTGCACAGCAGGCAGAAGCCCGCGCTGTGAAGGCGGATGCGGATTTGGAAGAGGTTCAGCGCCAGCTGTTGACTGCACGGGGCGAGCTGGGCAAGCTGGCGGAAGCCCTGGCCACTGCGGAGGCCACCTTGAGCGAGCGGGAGGCGGAGCTGCAGCGGCTCTGGGAGGAGTTGAAGTCCCTGGAGGGAACGCACTTGCAGGTGCGCGAGGAGGCGCAGGCCCGGAGGGTGGAGGCTGAGGCCGCCGCCTTAGCATGTGCAGGGGCGGAGGCGAGGGCGAAAGCGGCTGAGTCGGCGTGTGCGGAGACGGAAGCGAGGGCAGAGGCAGCAGAGGCGGCGTGCGTGGAGGCGGAGGCGGCGCTGTTCGTCGAACGCAGCAAGGCGGCGGACCTGGAGGCGGAGATGCAGGTGGCCACACGGCGGATGGTGGAGCTGCAGAAGGTGGTAGAGGCTAAGCCCGGCGCTGCTGCGGCTTCCGCGCCCGGGGGCCCCCTTGAAGAAGCGGTGCGAGCAGCGTGTGAGCGCTGCCAGCGGCGGTTGCTGTGCAGCGCAGCGGAGGTAGTGGCCTCGTGCGCGGCGGCCGTAGCATTGCTGCCACCGCGGTTGGACGAGCGAGGGCCGTCTGACGGCTACTGCGCCGCCCAATCAGAGCTGCAGGGCGACGATGGGGCCTCAGCACCCGCCTCTAAACCACAAAGTACGCTGGTGGACGTTAGGAACGGCTGGACGGGTTTCAGAAACCGTGGGTCCAACAGTTCCAACTTGGACATGTCTTTCAACTGCCGTCGATGCATCATCATCATCATTATCATCACGTAAAAACTACCGTACGATGATCTGTGATGATGACGATGCTGGTGTTCAGAAACCTACAGGAGCCTAGTTGGACTTTGTGCTGCGCCCTCGTTCAGTCAACCTTCGTCCCATGCGCCCAACTGACGCGTTTCATTCGCGGCTATGTTGATCGCTCCCTTCCCCCCGGTGTAGGCCCCAACCGCCAGGTCGCCGCGACGAGCCAAGACAAGCCGGCAGACATCCGTCGTCGCCACGAAGACGCGGGGGAGCTCATCGTCGCCCTGCAGCGGGACCTGGAGGACGTGCGCGACAGGTGTACAGGGCTGGAGGCGCAGCTGCTCGCAAGGGAAGGCGAGTTGGCAGCCGTGCGCCGCGAGCGCGAGGATGCGCTGCTTCAGGTGCAGCTCCTGGGGGACGTGGCGCGGCACCGGAAGGAGGAGGCCTGCGGCTCCGGCTTGGTTGCCAGTGGTGCGGTGGCGGGACACAACTCCCCCGCGGCCGACGGCGAGGGGCCCCTTAGTGCCATCGTTGTAGGCAGTGGAGGCGGCACCGGCGGCGGCGGCGGCGGGAGCTCCGGGGGGGGTATGCAAGTTGCCGTACAGCTGCTTGAGCTGCGCTATGCGATGCAGAAGGTGGAGCATGCGGCGGAAGAGCTGGCGGCTGCGCTGCTTGCCACGGAACGAGGCAACGGGTCAGGTGGGTCTGACTCCACATGTCAGGAACAACCCGGTAGGGTGCCGCGAGGTATGGATGATGGCTGCCGCAGGGGGAGAGACCCACCGTTGACGGTGCGCTGAGTGCAGCGTGGCGGGCGCACTGTTGGTGTTTGTTTGTCTCCTAGTCTTGCTTTCGTCACAGTTCTTTCGTCGCATGTGAACCGACCGCACCCCGACTAGGCACGTTCTATGTACCATGTACCTTATCTCATATGTTCTCACCTCATGTACCAAATTTATTACCTACCCCATGTAGCCCCTGGGTCCTCTCCCCTTGCCGCCATGGACTCATTCCCTCCGCCTACTGACCCTCACCCTCACAGCCCCCATCACGAACACCTTCTCAACACCCGCGAGGACCGACGCGTGCGGCTCAACCGGGGGCGGCGGCGGCGGCGGCTGTGGTGGCCGGCTTGGCGACGCGGCTGCTGATGAGGCCGCCCTTCACGCGCAAGCCTGGCTGGCGGACAGCCTGGTCGAGCTCACCAGGCAGGCCGGGTCGGTGGCCGAGCAGCTGGAGGGCTGCCTGGAAGCGGCTCTGCCCTCTCACGGCGCGAGGCCAGCAGCGGTGGTGGAGGCCGCAGATCAGGTAACTGCTCATCGGGTGGAGTGGGGAGTGGGCAAGGCAGCTGGAGGAGGGAAGGAGGAGGAGGAGGGCGAGGGAGATATCGGGCATCGACGTGTGAGTTGATGTTGGCAAGCGCAAGAGATATCAGATGTGATGTTTGATGGGTTCGTCTGTGAAGCAGGGCCCTCTAACGTCACTGGCTATCCGGGTGCTGGAGGCCGAGCTGGGGGAGCTGCGGCGGCAGTTCGAGGAGGCGCAGCAGCGGGCGGCGCAGGCAATGGAGCAGCAACACGTGCAGGTAGGCAACAGCCACGTGGCGGCGCGCTGGGGCTCCGCGCCGCCGGGTATAGGTGCATCTCGTATCCAGACAACCACATGCCACATGCAACAAAATGAAGGTGAAGGTTGACGGCATATCTAAGGTCGCGACGGCGTGGGAAACCTGAAGAGTGGCTTTCTGAGGCCACCTTTTGCATGTGATAGTGATGGTGATGGCGATGGTGATGGTGATGGCGATAGCGATGCTGTGCGGTGGCGTTCCTTTGGATGTTGCAGCACCTGGAGGAGTGTGTGGTCCTCCGAGCCGATGCCAGCCAGTACCGGCAGCTGGTGCAGCGCATGCGGGAGGAGCTCGTGGCTCTGGACCGGGCAAGACAGATGGACAAACTCATGGAACTCAGCGAGCGACGGGAGCAGGCAGAGGAGGCGCAGGTAAGGGGGGAAGGGGCGAGAGGTCATGGGGCTTCGGGACTAGATCATAGGCTCAAATACGAAGCCGTCCATGTGATCATGTTCATTAAGTTTGTAAGTCGAGAATTTCCACCTATAAAGATCTGACTTATCTGATGGTAAACTTTTAGTTAACTCATCCAGAACATGTTTTTTTTATACTTAGGGCGGATCAGGGCGCGCGTCCGGGGAGAAGAGGAGTGGGGGGGGGAGGGAAGGGCTATTATATTCTCCGACAGAGGTAACACCCGGGGCGCACGGGTTGGCCTGTGGTGAAGAAAAGGACAAGCGAGGAGGATGAATGGGATCAATTGATCCACTGGACTAGAGGCGGCACATTTCATGCAGTCCGCACCCAAAACATATCACTCTGCGCAAAACCGACTGGTGGCACGTCATACGCTTTGTGCATTGCTTTAGGAAAGAGGCCGTCGCAGCCTTAGGCTATGAAACCCCAAGAAGTCGTGATTCGCGCCCACAGCAGTGGCGATTGATATCCCCACGTCGTCCGGTTACTTTGATCGCAAAATGCCCTTCAGCTCCACGCCGAGTCACAACAGCGCATCGCCCTTCAGCTGGCTGAGCGGTGTCGGGAGCAGGAGGTCGTCATCGAGGAGCTGCGGCTGCAACTGGACCACATGGCCGCCTCGGCGGCAACCGGCAACCAACACCAACACCAACAGCAACATGAGGAGGTGGCGCGAGGCACCGGCACCACGAGCAGCTGCACCTCTGGGCCTGCCGGCCACCACAGCCGCCAGTTAGGCGGCCGCAGCTGCGGCGGCTACCGACCAGACCAGATATATACCGACCAGAACTCCTGTCACCATCACCACCAGGCGCACCACTGGCACCAGGAGCAGGCCTCAACTCGGGATGATGCAGACGGACAGTGGGAGAACGGAGCCCGCAGCCCCGCCCTGTCAAGCAACTATCACGGGAACTGTTTCAGTGACTCCTCCATGGGACAAACGTGTCCTTCTTCATCTGACGGGTGTGCGGCCGGAGATGTGGCGGACAGTGCGCGGAGCTGCGGCGGGAGCTATGATGGAGGGGACGGCGGCGGCGGCGGCGGCGGCTTCAGCAGTGCGGGCACTGCGGCAGCAGCCTTAGCCTCAGCAGCGCCTTGCCGTCAAGCTGTATCTGACATGAATGCCCACCACGGCGCCGCTACTGCAGCTGCTGCTGCGGCGGCAGCGGCCCGGCCGACCCGTACCTGGGCACCCAACACGCGCTCAGGTGCAGTGCAGAGGACTCCGGCGCTGCTAGCCAACAGGACACCCACAAGCTCCGACACACGGCTCTTCCGAGTGGACCTCCCACATGCGAACTTTGGACAGCAGCAAAGCCAAAGCTTCTTGGACTCCGAGAGCGTATTGGACCATCACCACCATCGCCACCACCACGGCCGCAGCGCAACACGTCCGACGGTAAGCGAAACTGGGATGTCGCAGACGACGGCGGCGGCGGTAGAGGAAGAGGTCAACAGCCGTGGAGATGTCCACTTCTATACGGCGCAGCCCTCGGCCGGCTCGTTGGGTGAGGACGAGGCGCGGCTATGGTGCGAAATGTTGCAGCTGATGAAGCCCACGGAAGGCGGTGTCGTCATCAGTGTGGGCGGCCGCAGCCGGGGTGTAAGCGGCGGCGGCGGCCTCCAGGCGGCCCAAGGCGCCGACACCGGGTCAACACCACCGCCGCCGCTGGCGCTAGTGCCGGGCTCAGGAGCCACATCAGCCGGAGGCAATCGCGGCGGCAGCGGCAGCGGGAGCGGCCTGCAGCTAGCGCATGTGGTGCCGGGCTCTGCAGGCGGTATGGCAGGCGAGTTGTGGTCGGTGGCGGCGGCGGGCGCAGCGTCCACACAGGGCCGTGCTGAGATGCTGGCACGTGCGGTCTCTCACATGTCCCTGCTGCACGCGCAGAACAACAAGCTGGCCCGGCTGCTCAAGGGGTTGGCGGCACGGCGCGGCGCGGCCCGGGGCGCGGGCGCAGTGGTGGAGGGCCTGACGGCACGTCTGCAGTTGATGCAGGAGGAGAATTCGGAGCTGTGGGAGAAGTACCACGCAGCGCAGGTGTGCACTGGCTGGGGTGTGCATTAGGCCACAGATTCTATGGGTCAGACATGGCTAGCCAGGAGTCTGGGGGTTGGGTGTGGGTTGTAGGAGGAGGCTGGCTGGGTGCTTTGGGAGGCAGGAGGTTCCGGTCCTCTGGGCGCCTGCTCAGCAGCAGCAGTCAGTGCGCGCACCCGACGTCGAGAGGGTGAACCTCGACGGAGATAGGATTAGCTCACACAACCCGTTCCCAGTGTCTGCCCACTACCAGCACCACCATTACCACTAACAATTACAATATTGACATTAACATCACCACATTAACAGCAACAATATCAACAACATATCCACCACTAAACCCACCTACCGCGATAACCCTTCCCTTTCCCGTCTCCTTCTGTCTCCTTCCCATCGTACATGCACACAGCTGGCGCAGAAGACGGGCGAGCAGGCCATGCGGAGGATGGGGCAGGAGAACCGGCAGCTGCACACACAGCTGATGGGGCTCATCAGGGCACAGACAGGGGCCGTGCAGGTCCGCAGTACCGGTGCGAGTGGGGGCAGCGATGACACAGCAGCTGAGCCCATGGGGCAGTAACCACGTAACGGCAGGTAGGGTGCCTGGGGGGATCCAGATGCTGGCTGCCAGAGCAAGCCAGTCAGGTGAATATGGAAAAAAACCCGTTAGGTTAGATGTTAGAATGGTCGAACACGTTAATTTATAGATGAACATGTAATGCTGGATATTTTAACGTTTGAGAACTGGACGAGGGCGGGATGACTCTGGCAACTTGGCAGGTTGTGTGGTCTCGGCCGGAAGCGCGGGTCGTGATACCGCGGGCATTTGGAGGGAATCCTTCGGAGACGGCATTACGGCGGCGTGTTGAAGCGCAGAGGGGGCAGAGGCCAGCAGGTCGACACGCCAGCAGGCATGCAGGCAGGCACCCACACCCACACATGCACCCACACACGAGGTCGTTGTGGTTGCGGCTACGGTCAATGTTCCGGTTGCTGGAGTGTAGGCTTCACATTGCAGCTCTCGTCGCCACCTACCTGGGGAGCTTTACTAGTCAAGGACTTGGCCCGGGTGGTGGTGGTGGTGGTGGTGATGGTGGTGGTGGTGAGCAGCGGAAGGAGATGTGAGCACTGGGTACTCAATCAATGCGCGAAACGAGAATGTGCACAGCAAAATCCTTTTAGAATCAACGAACATTCGTCCTTTTGTCCTACGCTCCAACACTTCCAACACTTGTTGAGTTCATGCTCATGTTCATGTTCATTTTCATGTTGAGGCCTGTGCTAGGACCAGTGGGCTGCATGTGATGTCAGCCGGAGATACCGGGTCGAGGAGGAGCAGAGCGGCAGCACCAAGCTGACTGCTCCGACGCGCGCCCATTACAACCCCAACACACACTGAGCACTTATCAGAATTTCCTCGAGCAAGGAGAGAGCGAGGGAGCTCCTCCTATACCGCTTCACCTTGCGGGGCAAGCGGAAGGCGGCATTTGTCGAGTATGTCGAGCATGTATGTGTGTCACGTACGTGCGGCGCCTTCATTCATCTGTTCATATGAGGCGCGGTGCTGTCCTCGATGTCGTTGTGTCCGACTGGAGGGCCATTCGCCCTCGGGTCGGCTTCATGTGAATGCGCATGCGTTGTTGCTGCTGCAGGGTCACCGATAGATGATAGTGTTTTTTCCTGTCTCCTCAAAATTATGGAGGGAAGTTCTGCACGTCGGGGCCATGGCACCGTCTCGAGGAGCCCTTGACGTGGGCCAGTTGGCCCGACCGCATATCCTGAGGCGGGAGGAGTACCGGCAGGCGGGGACCCCGAGGGGAACAGTGTGCGTGTGTATGTCAAGAATGTTATATCATCAGCGGGGGGCAGGAACCCCCTGGAACAGCAGCATGTGTGGTGAAGGGGCCGGGACGGGACAGGGGTGGAAGAGCCGGGGTCGTGGCGCGATTCTGGAAGAACAACACGGTCGTGCAACCCTGCGCATGTGAAGCAGTAGCCTGCTGTGGCTTGTTATTGTCCGTTTATAGAGCTTGGTGTTCGCTGTACTCAGCAGTAGAGGTGGTATTAAGTCCTTGGCAAAGTGTGTGACGTGTGTCTGTGTGGGCTCAAGGGTCCCCTGGCCCAGTTCACCTGTCTAGCTATAGTGTAATAGTGTATCGCCAGTAGTTGTCGCATGTACATATTTCTATCCTTGTCTCTGTCATTAAGGCTCTGACACCAAGCACCATCCATGTAATGCAGCACCTCACCTATCAGCAGAAGAACAACCAACGGCTGTACTAATACCTCGCTCAATTGAGCTCAGCGTGCATCAAAGAATCCGATCCCACTTACGCGCTGCCCCGCGAGGAGAGAATGAAGAGACGATGCTGTGATAGACAGTTAAGATACATAGCAGAAAGTTTGGGGGTCGCATTCGCACTCGCATCTGCTCCACTTCCCCCCGTGTGCTTTCGTAGTATATGTAACCCCGAATTGGGTGAGCACCTACGATGAGTGGAAGTGGTACGATCCACACGCACAGTCGTCCTCACCATCTCCGCCAACGCCACAAGGTTAGGGGAGCTCCTGAACATGTTTTGGACCTCGCCATCACACTGCCGTGCATTTTCATGGCGCCTGCCCGACCACACGACCCTAAGTTAGCCGCCACGTACGACGACCTAACGAGCACACATGCACACGTCTATCTCGCAGCAGGCATACAGGTGGCATGCGGAGCCGCAGAACTTTGCCTCTTCGTTGTCTTCGCCGTACCTCCACGTGTACGCTCTCACACATACACACGGACATATGTACATACGCTCTGCATCCGACCCAGTGCGACGTCGAAGTCCACGAGTGAAAGTTTCTTTGCAGTTCGCGCAACGGTAAATACTTCTTCCTGCACGTATTATTTCGCAACGTGCGGATTGTTCCCGTCATGTATGGCATGCATCATGCGAAAAGCTCTCATTCCTGACTCCCTCTCCTCCTGCCTTACTCTTGCACGCCCGCCGGGCTGCCTGCCTGCCTGACAACCCAACCAGGCAGCACTAACCACGAAACATCCCGAGAGCCCCACCCCCCGCCGGGTAGTTAGGTGGGTGGGAGCAACCATCACCCGACTACCCGCACACGCTGCCACCGTTCTGTGTTGACATTGCGGCTGCTGGTGCCACCACTCCCTCCACTTTGTATTGTCCGGGACCTCGCTTCAACAGTTGACCTGTGTGGAGGGTGAGTGCGTGGGTGAGCGAGTGAGCGAGTGAGCAGGTAGCAGCAGAGCCCCGGCACGGCCAAGTTTCGCAGGAAGGGGCCAACACCCGGGCGAGCAGGTCGAGTAAGGATACGTACCCTCACTCACTCACTCACCCTCACTCACTCACCCGCCTCATTGAGCTGGTCCAGAAAGGTCCCCACGTCCCGCACCGCCAGCGCTATCTCATTGGCCAGGGAGGTGAGCTCGCCCACGGAGAACACGCAGCGGCCCTCCCGCGCGGCAAGGCGGTGAAGGGCCGCCATGAAGCGGGAGGTCTCGCCGCTGCGACTGCCCGCCCGCCCACCCGCCTGCTATGTTGCGCCGCCGGGAGGGAGAGGGGAGAGGGCAGAGCAGGGAGTGAGGGGTGGAGTGTGTAAGGGGGGTTAGCGTGGGTTTAACGTACACGCCCTTCGTTCACGGTACGTTAATGTACTGCTTCATTCACACCTTCCGTCGGGAAAGCAAATGCATGCTCACGGCGCCAGGAGGGGGCCGGCCACGGGGGTTGAGGCGCGGGTGTCCCCGCTGCAACTTCTTGGTGGTGGTGGTGGTGGTGGTGGTGGTGTGTGGTTCCTGTGGTCGTGTGACACCCGGCCTCCACTCACTTTCACATTACACAGCGCCATGAACAATCCCCTACAACCATAAGATCAACGACAATAACCGCTAATCCAAGTAACTAAAACAACGACCTGCCTGTCGGTAATCCGTACAGCCGAGGCCCAGATCGCCTCCAAACCTGTCGTACAACGCCTCCCGTACAAGCTCCACGACATCCTCCGCATCCGACTTCTCCACAACCTCGCGAAGTTCGGCCCGAGCTCGGGCTTCAGATAGCCGTACAAGGCTCTCCAGTTGGCGGGCCTTATGTGGTGGTGGGCGGGGGCGGGGGGGGGTGTTGAGGGGTGGGAGGTTACGGGGGACGTCAGCAGGGGCAGGTGTAGAGGGCCTGAAAGGTGAATGTGCCCGTGTGTGTTTTTTGTATGTATGTAAGTGCGTACGTGTATTTAGCGGAAGGGAGCGGAGTGAAATAAGAAATGAACTGCTTCCCCAGGAGCTCTTGAATACCCCACTCCACCCATTCCGACCAACTGGTTTCCTAACCGGCACTGTCCCAACTAACCCCAACCACCTCACCGTTACAGGGTTCTTGGACCCCGGAGCAGCCTGGGCTCGCATCTGTAGGTAGAATGTCTGTTGGGCAGTTGGGCAGTTGGGCAGTTGGGAGATGAGAATGAGGGAATGGCGGGGATGGGGGCGGAAAGGGGTGTTGGGGCCACCAATACGAAGCCGGACCAGGACAATACAAAAACGCGTATGTCTTTACTTTTCTATCTATCTGTCTATCTGTCTGTCTAATGGTTATGTCTCTCCGGGTTAATTGCGGGTTTCCTAGCCTTCCCTTTTCCTATCCCAAACCCTAAACCACTAACCCCTAACCCCCAACCCACCCCAACCCACCCTAGGCCCCCCTTGGGTGTGCACACCTCCCTCCCTCAAACCGCACCGCACCTGGATGACCTGCTTCGCCTCCTCTGAAAGCCGAGGGTGACAGTATGTACGAGCGTACGACACGAACTTTTTCAGGAGCGGTACGGGCAACTGCGCGTTATCATCTGCACTCGCGAGCTTGAGCCGCTGCGACAGTGTCGGCCGGGCCCCGGCTCCGAAACCGGCCCCCAAGTCCACTCCGCTTTCACCCGGCCGACCCCCCGCCAGCCCTTGGGAAGAGGTGGTCGCCTGGCTGGCGGTGAAAGTACCGCTGGCGGTTAAAAAACGGTTGGCCCCGCTTGCAGTCGTGCCGTACTCGATAAGCCTCTGCCGTGCCGCATGCGCCCGGTCTGCAAGTCCTGTGGGGTTCATCACACGTCATCACACATTGCGGTCACCCGACATAAGGCCATCGGGATAGACTCACTGACTTGTCCTTCGGACCTTTTTCCGTGGACGCATGTATATTACTGCATAAACCCTGAGCAGGGTTATAAACCGACTCTTTCACGGCCGTCCCGTTCGTCTCGTTAAGGCAAGGCCGAACGCCGTACACCCGTACGACTTGCCGTACAACCAGTCCATCCACCCAATCCCTCAATACCTCCCACCCCCAACCCCGAAAGTAGCCAAACACACACCCCCCAACCCCCCACCCGAGTGCAGCGCCATGACATGTTCGCTGAGGGCCTGGTCCAGTCTCTCGTCCGGCCTGTCCAGCAGCACGAATATGAGGTCGAAGCGGCTGAGCATGGCGGGGCTGATGCCGCGCAGGTTCTCCGCGAGGCTCTTGGCCCGGCTGTAGTGCCCCCCCGCGGGGTTGGCGGCGGCGAGCATGGAGGCGCGGGCGGGCAGGTTGGCCACCAGACCCGCCTTCGCAATGCTGACCTAGAGGGGGCCGGGGGGGGGAGGCCGGGCAGGGGGGTAGGGGGGTAGGGGGTAGGGTGCGTTTTAAGTCCTAATAATTGTTAGGGGTGGTTGGACTGGAGGGCGGTAAGAGAACGGAGCTGATCACCCCGGGCGTGTGTGTATGTGTGTGTGTAAAGGGGGGAAGGGAGGGGAGGGAGGGGAGGGGAAGACGAGCCACGAACGAGTGAAGCTGCTGCCATGGAAAGAGAAGCAGAACTGACCAGTAAGGCGGTTTTGGTGGCGGAAGGGAAGGGGGGGAAGGGTAGGGAGCTGGACGGCTAGTCAAAAGAGGTACGGCAGAGTGCTGTTG
>NW_003307660.1:172474-172997 GCF_000143455.1 Volvox carteri f. nagariensis | reverse complement strand
TTGGGAAATGGAGGACCCGCTGCTGAGGACGCCCTCCCTCTTCACGGGGCCTCCCACCCCCTCCTTACCCCCACCCAAGCAAACCCCCGTACTCCCATGTGCCGTACCTCCTGCTGCTCCATGACTTCCAGCAGTGCCTGCGAAAAGAGGTACGTACGGCATTACGTCACCTGCCTCCACTGCTACTGCTGCTGCAGCTGGCACCTCTCGACCTGTCAAACCCAGCCTTCCCGGCCCCTCCCATCAAGCCCACCAAGCCCACCCGCAGCTCGGGGAGTCCGTCGGAGCTCCAGACACCTTCCCCCCTCCCCCTCACCCCTCCCCCCCCGGGGGGCCCCAGCGCCGAGCCCGCCGCTGTCACACCACCGCCTCGTCCCATGAACTCCACATCCCCACACATGCCGTACACAGCTCACCCTCCGCAAACCCAGCTCGTCCAACTTCTAACTGGCCGCCCCGTTCCCGCCGCCTCCAGAGCTAACTTAGGCTTTAACACGCCCCCTCCCCTTAGAGCCCCCAAGCG
>NW_003307660.1:169160-172424 GCF_000143455.1 Volvox carteri f. nagariensis | reverse complement strand
CAGCACACTCCGCAATCGCTGAGTACCACCGCGCCCGCCTCCAGAGCCGCATCCCCCGTGACCGCGTCCCGCACCACACTGACTGTCAGGCCGGCGGAGGTGGAGGTGTTGCCGCACACGTAAATACCGCGGGGGGCTGCGGCGGCGGCGGCCTGCAGCACCACCACCACCGGTCGGTGCGGATACTGGAGATGATGAACACAATGAAGATGTATGTACGTATGTATGTATGCATGTATGTATGTATGTATATATATGTACCCCCATACCCCCAAACCCCCTCACTCTCTGCGGAGCCCCCTCCACTCCAAAAAACATCCTTCAGCCCCCCCCCCCCCCGCTCCCTCCCCCCCTCCCTGCCGTACCTTCAGCAGCTGGCTCTTGCCCAGCCCAGGATCCCCCACGACCAGCACGTGGATGTCACCGCGGACGGGAACACGACCAACACCACCACCACCACCGGCGGTGCGGCCGCCGCTATCACCGCCGCCAGCGGCTGCTGCCCCCCTAATAGCGCCGCCGTCGCCCCCGGTGTTTTTCCGTACACCTCCCAGCATGGCGAGTACGATGCCGCACTTGACGAGCTCGTTGCCGTATATGGAGGGGCACAGCGCATGGACGAGCTGGCGAAGTTGATCGCCGCCGTACGACTGCGCCGTACATCGCCGTCCGTACGTTCGATTGCGCGTCGGGGGTGTTGTCGTTGCATTGTCATTCATCACATAAACACAACAGTCAGGTCAGCTAGTCGGGGTGCTCACGTGGAACACAAGTCCCTAAACCCTACTGCTAGCCCCTCTCCCAACCCGTCAGAAGCCCCCGGCCTCACTCCCCATCCGTCTATGGCTTTCCCTTCGCGTCAATCGTCCATGCTTCGCCGTACCCCCACCCTACCACC
Source organism: Volvox carteri f. nagariensis (assembly GCF_000143455.1). Taxonomy (NCBI): domain Eukaryota; kingdom Viridiplantae; phylum Chlorophyta; class Chlorophyceae; order Chlamydomonadales; family Volvocaceae; genus Volvox; species Volvox carteri. The sequence continues at coordinate 171,526 of NW_003307660.1, read as the reverse complement.
CATCTCCCTCCACCCCTACCCACCAGCCAACCCTTACCCTCCCCCCCTTAAACTCACTTCACAGAATTTGACAACGAAGGCGAGGTCCTTAGAAATGAAGCTGGGCAGCGCGGCAGGATCCCCTGTACGGCAGCCGGGACCCACTCCTCCTCCGAAACCAGAACCCCAACCAGACAAGGACATGTCACCCAAGCTGGGAGCCTGAGAGCGGCAGTACGGCAGTGGCAGTACGGCAATGGTCATGACAATGCGGTAATGGCGGTGGTGCGGCGGTCGCAGTGGTGGCGGCCAGTGGAGGCGGATGACGGAGAATGACAGCGGCAGCCGCGTGGGGGTTGTGTGTGTGTGTGGGGGGGGGGGGTAGACCGCCCCTGTCCGGGAGGAAAGCTGTGTCTGGGAGGGAACGAGGCCCCCTGGGGGTTTTGGGGGGTGGGGTGGGGTTGGGAAGGGAGGAGGGCGGGAGCTCCCCGCCTCTCCTGCACGGAGTTGCCCGGCCGGGCCCTCTTTTTGGAGTTCATGCACTCCCCCAAACACCCCGCCGCAGACAGGAGACAAAAAACGCACGTACATACATACATACATACATACATACATACATACATACATACATACATACATACATACATACATACATACATACATACATACATACATACATACGTCTTCTCTGTGGGACTGGGTTGCTTGGTGAGGGACGAAGGTGAGAGCGGTGCAGTACGAGACAGGGTGAATAGGTTTCTGGAGGACCAACCGTTCAGGTTAGTGGCGGTAAGGGGGAGGCGCCGCGCGGGCTACAATCCTCCCCCTGCGGTTTTCTGGAGGGTCTAGGAGCTGTGTGTCGTGGCAACGCTAACACTTTGGTCGTTTCGCCGGACTATCCCGGGCCCCTGCAGTGATGATCAGGCTCGTGCGGGATCACTTTTCTTTATAAGGCTACTTCTCCCCTGGACCAGCCCAGGAAGGGACAGGTGGTGGAGGTCAGTTGTTTTAAGGTGGTTGCAAGACGTCTTGTGGTGTCGAGCTCTCTTAGCCTTTCTCTCTTGGAGGTTTTTTTGTTGGCCTGTTAGGTATATCAGGAGCCCTCCCCTGCCGGGACTGCCCTAACCGAATTTTTGTTTGTTTGTGTGTTTTCCCTTCGAATCCCGTTTTCGTTGGTGGTGTTTTGGGGGGTTGTTTCAGAGAGCCTTTGACTTTGCCCTAGCTGAGACTTGTGGACTCGCTCTAGCGGGACCTGAGAGCCCTTCGTGGTGTATTCAATGCAGCGCCATCCCCGGATGGAGTGGCTGCGGAGTGGCTGCGTAGAGTGTTGGCAGTCTGAGTCGGGGTCGGGAGCACACAAGACTAACCGACTTGTGCTGTGTGCTCCCGACCCTTGCGCTGTGTTTCGGCCGAAGCCGAAGCCGGGGCCGAAGCCCCCGGCTCTCGCAGCCCACAGTGTAATCTAAGTCATACATACATACATACATACATACATACATACATACATACATACATACATACATACATACATACATACATACATACATACATACATACATACATACATACATACATACATACATACATACATACATACATACATACACACCTGCATTCCCGAGGCCCCCAGTTGTTGCCGGGGGCAGCTCAGGGATACGGCCTCCAAGTACATCAGGAACAGGCTGCTGCTGCTGCCGCCACCCCCACCCCCTCCGCCACCTCCACCAACACCGCGGCCGCCACCCCCACTCCCCCCTGCCCCTCGGCCGCCTCCTGCCCCTCCGGAGGCTGCACCGGTGGGCGCGAACTTCCCTGTGTGTACGGCATGTACGGCATAGATTGTTTATACGACAGTACAGCCGCATGACCAAATCCGCAGGTGTAAGATGGTGGCATGTGAGGGGCTGAAGGGGGGCTGAGATCACATGCAGACATCATCCAACAATGCAGATGTGGTGTTGCGGTAACAGCAAGTGACCCCACATGGTGATGGCCCTGATGATGATGGTGATCATGATGATGATAACTTTGTGTCCCCGACTGGTCACCACCACCGACTGCCATCACCGCCTGGTGGTGGAGCAGCGCCCGCAGCACACTGCAGCGCTGAAGGGGGGCCGGCGGTGGATCGGGTGGATCGGACTGTTGAAGATACGACGGATACGGCGAAGGACACCGTGTGCACACATGTCGTACGTGTCTTGAAGGCAACCACGTCAACACATCTTTCCGTCTTTCACACACACACACAGACGAACCCGACATGCTCCCACCTTACCTTACGAAACAAACAGGCGGATCGAAATCGAAATTACTTCAGACTTTTGTGACCTCCATCCGCCGGTTGCCGGGCCCCCCACACCCCTCACCTCCCCCCCCCTCTCCCC
>NW_003307660.1:146860-168874 GCF_000143455.1 Volvox carteri f. nagariensis | reverse complement strand
AGGAAGGGAATGGGTGGTTGGGGGGTAGTTAGTTGGCTGGCGTTGGGGAGAGTGACGAGAGCGGGGCGGGGTGGTAGTTACGTGGGCGCAGGGGCGAAGGGGGGAAAGAGGAAGGGGGAAGAGGACGGGGAGGGGAAGGACGAACCACGTGAACGAGTGAAGCTGCTGCCAAGGAAAGAATGTACAAGAAGCCGAACTGAAGGACGGCGGGGAGGCTGGGAGAAAGGACTAGGACTGCACACACACACACACAGTGTTAAACCGTCATCCCCAGGGGCCAGACCGCATCTGCAGAAGTGCAGATCTTCGTGCCTGCTGCCGTACACACCAGCTGTACATTCGTACGTTCGTACCTGCAGTCGTATTTTCTGCCAGTCGACGCACCGGGCGGAGGAGCGCAGGGGCGTGAAGGTGCGACTGCGACAACCGTCACCTTCGGTTGGGTTGGTTAGGTCGGTTGCGTCATGTACGGCATGATGGGAACAGGAAGAGGTAGGGGAGAAAACCGGGTGCGGATGGCGTTACTACTACTGCGAGGTTGGGTTGCGGTGATGGTGGGAGATGTGCTGCAATGTGCTCAATGTGCATGTGCTGCAATGTGCTCAATGCCACACTCTCTCGCGCGTCAGTGGCTCCCCCTCGGCTGCGAGACCAGTGCTCGAGTGTTGATCGCAAAGGTCCCAAGGGGGCCCCAGGGCCTACAGCGCCCAGACCTTGACGTACACCACACCAACGAGTTGGCCTTAGTCCCGTAATTACCGGCAGGCGGCTGGAGTGACGGGAGTGACATGCACCTCACTCCCCCCACCTCACTCTCCCCTCCCCCCCCACACACAGCACCCACCCGTGCACTTGGTGGGCAGCGTGTACACTCCATCCGCGAAGTTGACTCCGGTGGTGGAGCCGCACTTGGCGCACACGAAGTCCAGTCGGGTGACCAGGGGGCGGACCGGTGTCATCCGGACCACTGTGCCCCGCAGAGTCACCAGCTTGCCTGGCAGAGGGGGGGGGACAGGGAGACGTGAGGGGGGTGGGGAAAGACGAACCACGAGCGAGATGAGGGAGGGGGTTCAGACGAACCATTGGCGAATGGAGCGGATACCAAAGAGGGGTCGAAAGAGGGGGAGGTGAGGGGGGGGGAGAGGAATGCATGAAAGGTGCCGCGGTTAGGCAGAGTCCCCTCCCCGTCAATGACTGTCGACATCCAAAGGGAGCTGGCTTAGGGAGTGGGAATGAGGGTGGGGTTAATATCATTGGTGCCTGTCGTACAACGTTCTTTGTACAGCGAGTTAGGAGCAAGGGGACAAAGGAAAGGGGAAACAAGAGTGCGGCATAACAGCTGCTGATACAACAGCTGATACGAAATCCGTAGTGGGAAATACGTTTCCTATTTTTGGAGTAGGACGTAGTGGGGGGGTATTTACTGGGGGGGTTAGGGGCCTTGGGTTTACGACGGGCAATGGGGGAGTTGGGGGACCCGTCAACTCAACTGCACGCCCACCCCACAGCGGCCCAACGACTTACAGCCCAACCGACCCACGGGTCAAGGCATCCACTATACAACCTACTGTTCCAAACCGACCCACGGGTCAACAGTGACTCGTTGATCGACACACTGACCCGCAGAATCCTTTCGCAGCACAGTACGGTACAGTACGGCACCCACCCACTCACCAATGGAACTGGATTTGAGTTGCCGGATGTGGGTCATTGAGGCGGGGTGGTTAACCAGCCGAACAACAACGCGGCCGGGAGGCGGCGGCGACTGCTGGGTCCCCTCACCACTGACCCCCTCCCCTCCCATCGCCCTTCCTCCTGCTGCTCCTGCTCCTGCTGGTGGTGGTGGTGGTGGTGTTGACAGGTTGTGTCCCAGTAAACGGCCCTTGCGGTGAATAAAAGCGGCCTGCAAGGGGGAAGACAGCAGGGGCCCGTGGGGAGAGGAAACGGGGGGGAGGATACAGAGGAGGCGGCGGCAGGGGGGGCTGGTGGCGGCGGTGGAAAACGTCAACAGCAGTAGCGCCAACAGCGACCGTAACCCAAGACAAACCGCAGCTGACACCGGGGGGGTTCGGGACGTGGCGATGTAGTTGACCCAGATCAGGTCAGATCAGCTCCCACCCAGAACGTATCTAATTAGATACAACCACACGTGCGCCCGCGTGCTTGCATGCTACATGGGAGTAAATAAGCGAGAGCAAGAGCAAGGGAGAGCTGGCGCTGGCGCTGGCTGGCGCCGCATCTGAGGCATATATTCATTACCTGTTATAAATATCCGTCATACATACATACGTATGCGACACCGGCTATTGCGTGCGTAATGGCGTATGGGCGTCATCTGTCTCGCCGTACAACCCTCTACGCGTCACGTCTCATACCAATAACTTTTCCTCGTGATCGTGTTTTGCTCGTGTCCGTCAACTGGTCAAAACTCGTCGGCGAGTCGCCTCCGTGTTATCAGTCGAAAATGGCATTTGGGTTCTCCTCCTCTCCGATTCGCGCCGCTCCTCTGTCTTCCTTTTCCTTGAAGGGCAATCTCCGGCTCTCCCTCCCTCCCTCCCGTCCTCTCCTTAGCCGAATTAGGGTTTCATCCGAGTAATAACCTTCCTGCAGTTGCGGGTTCCTTCCTTTCCATTTCCTCACCAAAACCCCCCCTCTTGTCCTTATTACAGGGATAACGGGGCAATCATGCAGGATGATTGGCAGTTTGGATTGGACATCGCTGAAGGAGGCGGCTGTTTCCCGATTCTAATGGCCTCGCCTCCTGTGTCAACGCGGCTCTGTGGCGCGGTCAAACTCGTCGGGACGCACCTCGTACGCCGCGACGGCTATGCAGCCCAGCGCCTCCACGGGAGAACCCTCGATTGCCGCAGGCAAGTCCAAAAGGCCCGACTGGGATTCTAGGGATGCGAAGTCGATTTCCAAGGAATATTCCCCGCCACCGCCACGGGGCCGAAGCGCTTCCACAAAAGTGTGGCCTCCCCCCGACACGAAAAATGTTATAAGATCATGGATCAAAAGTGCGCGCCGGTCGCTTCGGGAATATTCTTGAGGTGGAAAATAATCGGCCCAGGCCGCGGGAGGCGCGCTGGGGGCCTGGGCCGCGGCCGGGGCTGCCATCGTGGCTAGGGATGTTGTACAGGGCTCCCAACTTGTCAATCCTTAAAACAAGACAGATCAGTCTTGCCTGCTCAAAAGGAAAAGTATAAAGATGACCAAACCTGTAGGTATGGCGGTCAAAGTAAAAATTCAGCAAGAGGGTCTTCGCGCCTTTCGGTTGTTGTACGAACGGCCGACCTCTCAAGGTTTCTTGCCTGGTCATTTGGTAAGACTTTATACGTTTTGTTGAAGTATGCTGCTATGTCGCAACCTGCTATGCCGTTACCTGACTTGGTAGCAGGTGACAGGCCTGCCCATCGGCAACCTGATGCATATGACGAGCCGGAAGGTTGGGCTGGACTTCCGGCTGACTTGCTGTACCGTATTTCTTGGCTTCTTAATAGACAGCATGACCTTCCATGTCTTATGGCAACGTGCCGCTCTTGGCACAGTTCGCTGAAAGCAGCTCTGACAGCGTTGCGGGTGCAGTGCCTCGGGGAGCCTGCGCTGGGCATTCCGTTTTCGTCGTTACGCTTCTTGGATGCCTCTTTTTTGAGGCGAACAGCTTTCGGAATTTCGTACCTGGCCCCGATATGGAGACCGGAAAGGCTGGGCATGGATTTTCCAAGCCTTACCAGCCTAAACATAGCAGGCCAGGATCTCGGGCATCGAGGACTCCACGTTCTGACAACGCTGGCGTGCCGCTTACAGCACCTAGATTGCTCGGGTTGCCTGTTGCGGGTTACCGACATCCAGCCTCTGGTGCAGCTCTCGCGCCTCACGTCCTTGGCGCTCAACGCAGTCAGAACAGGACCCCTGCAGCAGCACACTCCAAGCGCCGCATACTTGCTCGCGGTCGAGTTTGCAACCACAGCGGTACCGGCCCTTACTCAGCTGCGTCGCCTCGAGCTCTGCCTGGACGAGCAGCTGGGCGCAGATTCGACAAGCACATTAGAACGGGGTCCCGGACAGCCCCGCCCACAGACTCCCGGGGGAACTGTGGGACTGCCGATACTTAAACTGGTCAGCCACTTGTCCGCTCTTCGTGATCTGAGGTGAGGAAAGGCCGCCAACCCCCCTTCTCCCAACCCCGCCCGAGCCAGGGTGGTCAGGCCATGCGTTAGACGGCTGCCCCCTGTTGTATACACTCCTATTCCCCGCCAAATGACCCCTCCCCTCCTTCTTGCCCTTCCATGCCCTTCTTTCCCCCCCCCCACCGGCACCCCTTCCAGCTGCCTCCTGCTGACTCGCCAACAGCTACACGCCACCGACATCGCAGCGCTCGCAGCCATGACAGCCCTCACCCGCCTCGCCATATCCTGGTACGAGCACCTGCCGGCGCTGCACCTATCAGCAGCCGCCTGGGCCGCACTCGTGGGGGGACCCATGGGTCGCAGCCTGAGGGCCCTGGAGGTGGACCTGACGGGCTTCGTGGCCCGGGAGCGACTGAGCCTGGCCCCGTTGAGGTGCCTCAGGGCGCTGCGACTCCGCCGCTGCCAAAACATCGACCTGCTGCTCAGCCTTATGCGGGGGTTGCAGCAACCGCCTCAGCCGCCGCCTGCGGTGCCGTCGCAGCTGCCACCTACGGCTGCAGCAGCGGCCGCCACGGGCGGTTTCCCGCGAGTCCCTCCTCGTGCCGGTGGTGCTGGTTCCGGAGGGCCAGGATGGGCGGGGCGGTGGGTGAGCTCCGGCGGCAGCGGAACACCAGCACCAGAAGCACCAGCCGCAGCAGCAGCAGCAGGAGGAGGAGGAGGACTATGGGGGGCTGTAGGAGGTGTTGGTGGAGGAGATGATGGCGCTGGTGGGTTGATTCGGTTGGAGCTCCCGGAGGCCGGGGAACACATCACCCCGGCTCTTGTGGCGCAGGTGTGTGTGTATGTATGTGTGTATGTGCATGTCTTTAATTGGGGAAGCGGAGTGGAATGGAGCCAAGGGCAAGGGGGACCAGGAGAGAGTGAGAGCACCAAAAAGGGACACCAAGGTGGAAAAAAACGAAACATCCGGGACGTGCAACCACCACCACCTGCTGCTGGGGGGGGGGTCAACTGCGAGTCGACGGAAATACCCTCAGCACCAGGAGGACCTCGGCTGGGTGAGGTAACTACCTTACCTCAAGACAACACGATTGATAACACGCTTCGCCCCAAAGTAATGTGAGGGTACTGCCATATTCTGCCCATCATCACCACCACGATCGCCCTATCTCCGGCTCGTCTTCCCCCTCTGAAGGAGAGGACGGGCCATCATCAACCCACCAATTATGTTATCATCACCACTGCCACCACTGCCACCACGACACCGTCCTTCCCCCTACGCCTACTGGTTTTCAGTTCTGCTCTTTCCTTGGCAGCAGCTTCACTCGTTCGTGATTCTCGTCTTTCCCCCTCCTCCTCATCTCCCCACCCCTGGCAGCAGCTTCAATCGTGTGTGGTTCGTCTTTCCCCACCCCCACCTGCTCACCCCTCCCTCCCCTTTCCAGGTTTGCAGCCGGCTGCCCCAGCTGCGCTTCCTGAACCTCAGCCGGTGCTTCAGGTACGTGGGGAGGGAAGGGGGACCGGGAAGTTGTGTGTGGCTGGCGAGCGGTGAGGTGGAGGCGGGTAGTAGGCAGGTATCTGTGGGTGGCTCTAGAACAGCTTTTACTGTGTCACGGGGGGTGAGAGTGTTGAAAAGAAGGCGCATTAGGCTTAAGAAGGACGGGAGGTGATGGTGCGCGCTGTCCGGATCTGGGGCTGGATTGTTCCACCCAGCCGAGGGACCTCCCTTTCCCCGTGGGGCCCACCATCGGGGGCCGCGGTAAAATGTATCATTTCGCCCTCCCCTGCTTAGCCCGCCTAGGTCGTTTAGGCTGGCTGGTACCCGCGGGATTATTGCACACACGCACCGAGCTCCATCTCACTTGCACGCATGGACCCAACCCAATGACCTCCCGCTCCCTTGCCAACCTCCGGTCTTCCTCCGTTGACCACCCGCCTCACCTCACCTCACACTCGCCTCACCTCACACTCGCCTCACCTCACACTCGCCTCACCTCACACTCGCCTCACCTCACACTCGCCTTACCTCACACTCGCCTCACCTCACTCCCAGCCTCGCCTCACTCCCAGCCTCGCCTCACTCCCAGCCTCGCCTCACTCCCAGCCTCGCCTCACACTCGCCTCACCTCACACTCGCCTCACCTCACTCCCAACCTCACCTCACACTCGCCTCACCTCACACTCGCCTCACTCCACATTCGCCTCACCTCACCTCACACTCGCCCGTTCTCCTCTGTCGCCAGATCCCGACCGCGCTTTCAATTCGGCGGCGACCTGCTCGTCCGGGATCTTGCCGTACTGTGTCCGCTGCTCGTTGAGCTCGTACTGCAGGAAGTCCCGCTTCACGGCGCGGGTTTTCCGGACGGTCGTGACCTGGCGCTGCTGCCGTTCGTCGGCTCCGAAACCGAACCCACGGCTGCCCCGGGGGTAGGCCCTGCCAGCACTATGGCCCAGCGTCCCGGTTCCGCCGCCCCCGCCGCCGCCGCCGCGAGCTCCGCCACCTCCTCTGGTTCTAGGGGGGGCCCCTCAACCCCCACCCCTTCATCCTCCTCTCCGCCGTCTTCATCATCGCCATCATCGGCATCAGCATCGTCATCGTCAAGCTCGTCGGCAACGATGGCGCCATCTTCGGACTTGGTTCAGCTGCCCTTCCCTCGGCTGAGGTCACTCGTGGTTCAGGGGGGCCCTATGTTTATGAAGAGCAGGTTTCGGAGCTTTGCCCACTTGACGGCGCTACGGCAGCTACGGATAGAAGGTGCGATGGTCAAGTGCTGGGTAGTTGTGATAATGTGCCTTGCGGTGGTTGCGGTCTTTTTGGTTCAATTTAGGTCCTCTGCTGTCCTAGCGGCCGGCGCCCTTCCCTTCACACGCCCATGCAGCCAACCAACGGACGGGTATGCGAATTTCCGCAATCTTTCGACTGGGTGACAAAACCCCCACCCCCACCCACCCACCCACCCACACACCGAGCGTCCAGTGACCACATTATTCCACCATTTCCTGCTCTCCTGCTAATCGGTGGTCAATGCAATCGCCGTGATGATCAAACCCATCATGGACCCCTTCCGCCGCCTTCCCCCCCTTTCTCCTTGGGCTCTTTCGCTGTCTTTCGCGTTTATTTGGACTCCCTCTTTACCCCCCGTTACTCGCGCAAGGGCCCCCTGCGCTCCCGGTCTCGGCGTTCCGGTACCCTGACGGACAGCCCGACCCGAGTACCCCCTTACACCGCGTGTCTCCCACCGCCCGCGACTCAGGCATGACCGAGAAGGACTTCCTAGCCACCTGCAAGATGGGCTGCTACGAGCCCCTCTCCCGTCTCACCGCCCTAACCGCACTGCACATCATGGCGCAACAGCAGCACCAGCAGCAGCAGCAGCACCACCACCAGAACCACCAACACCAGAATCAACAGCACCAGCAGCCGATTGTAGGCGCCGGGGGAGCGGCGGCGCACCCAGCAGGGGCTCCGGGCGCCGCCGCTGGCGGTGCCGCCGTTGCCGTTGCGGGCTTCCCGGGCGGCGGCGGGGTTGGGGGTGAGGGTGTGCTGATGGCCGCTCCGCCGGCTCCTCTCCCTCCTCCTCCCCCGGGATTGGGAGGTGGCGGAGGGCTGTTGGCGGAGCCGGCAGGAGGAGGAGCGGGTGGGGGTGGGGATGGCGGTGGCGGTGGCGGTCCGTCTGTGGCGGGTCGGTGCGGTCCCGGGGCGAGCCCTCACCTCCGACCAGAGCCCCACCTCAACTTCATCACGCAGCTGAGCACCTTGCGGGTGAGTGAATGAGTATGTATGTATGTGTGTATAGGCGCCCTGGCGGTAGCAAGGCGGTCGACGTGGAGCGCATGTGTTGTGTCCTTGGATGTGCCTCGTCCGTCGTGCGTGTCTTCGTTCAGGAGGGGAGGGGGAGAGCAGGAATGGAACACAGCTTGAGGACTGGAGGGCTCTAGGGTTTTACGACTCAACACGAGAAATGCTCTACCCCAGAACACTCACTTTCTGCCGATTCCAACTTTCGTGCCACCTCCATCACCACCACTTCCAGCTCCGCCAACCCTCTCCGTCCGTGAGGGATTTCTTTGCCTTACTCACAAAATTCTGCCTGTGTATCGACGTTTATGGTGTCCCCCTGTCTGTCTGTCTGTCTGTCTACCTAACAGCTTACCTGAATGAAGCTCTCTACATATCTGTCTGTCTGTATGTATGTGATTTCCTTCTATTGTTCCCCTTCACCTCAGGTCCTGACCCTGGAGGCGGTGGCCACCCGCGGTCTGGTGTTCTCCTACCTGGCCCAGCTGCCCCACCTCAGGGCGCTCTCGCTGGCGGGCTGTGTGGACTTCTCGGAGGGCGGACTGAATAGCTTCAAGGTGAATGTGTCTGTCTGTCTGTCTGTATGTATGTGTGTCTGGGGGTGGGGTGGGGGTTGGGGGGGAGAGGATGGGGCCGGAAGTCGGGTCGGGTCGGGTCGGGTGGGTATCGGTGTGTAGAGGTGTGTAGAGGTGTGTAGAGGCCCGCCATGGACTTGGTTCGTGGAGCTCTCAGTGGTAAGTAGACCCCCCTTCCCTCCGCTAAATACGGCCTATGTAGGCCGCCTAGTTGCTTGGGGCGGCTTTGGGCGATTGATGCTTTTTTATGGACGCTTTTGCACATTATTGATTATTGATGTTTCTTTTTCTCTTCTGTTCCTCGTGCTTCTGGATAGTTCCGCTGCTCTCCTCCTTCTTAATGGTCGCTAGGTGTATCCCTCTGCCCCTCCGTCGTGCAGATGTCGTGTATGGCCGGTCTTCGGAGCCTCCGACTGCTGGGTTGCGTGTGGGAGGGCGGGGACGCCTGGTGAGAGGAGGGCGGCAGGGAGGGAGGGGGGGAGGGACTCCATCAGGGGGCTAGTAACGCGATCCTGAGTCCTGACACCTCTTATTATGGGCTGAAAACCTTTATCAGACCGCGATCCCCACACCCCCAAACACACATACACACATGCACAACCATACACACATGCACAACCATACACACATGCACAACCACTTCCGTTGTGTCCCCGACCCCCCGTCCCCCCCGTCTTTCCCCCCCGGCACCGTGGTTCGTGTTTCCCCCCGGCACCGCTTCAGGAGCCTTATGTCCTGTCTCCCCGGCACAACCCCCTCCCTGGAGCAGCTGGAGCTCGGAGCCTGCCCGGGAATTACCGTACAGCGCCTGGCAGCACTGTTCTTGCTACAGCCGACAGCACCACAGCAGCTGCAGCTGCATCAGCATCGCCCCGCGGGGTCGGGTCCCGTGGGGGGGGTGATAGCGGCACCAGGTGCATTGAGCCAGCTGCGTTATGTACGACTGTACGGCGCGCCCATCAACAGGCATGCGGTGCTGCATGAGCAGGTGGGGGGCGGGAGCGGTGGGGGGTTGGGGATGTGTTTTGGGAATATCGCCCCAGGTGGGTAACAGGCGAACGAATGACGTCATCGTCGTCCTATCCAGCTTTCTTCTTTGCAACGGACCACCTCCCCCGAGGACCTCTGTGTTGATCCCGCGCCTCCAACCCCTCTTCCTCCCCCTCTTCCTCCTCCTCCGTTCCTAGACCGTTTTACTTTCGCTGCCTCTCCTCTAGTACGTCGATTCAGCCGCCCACTGCTCCGAAACCCTTTCTCGAACTTCTCCTTCTTCCGCCCACTGCTCCGAAACCCCCTGGCGCCCGGCCCTCAGGCAGCCCTGGCTCAGTGCGGCGGCAGTCTCCGCTTCCTGGACCTGGTGTCCACCTGTCCCGGCTGCGAGAGCTTCAGCTTCGTACGGCACCTGAACGGATTCCGGCTTGTGACTCCGGAGCTAGAGGAAGGGGCAGGGGGAGGGCACGTGTGGCGGGTACGGCATGGTGGAGCCGGGTACGACAGGGATACGAAGCTCTCCGAGGAGACGGGCTGGGAGGGTTCAGAGGCGGCGGCGGCGGCGGTTGTCGGTTGGGTTCACGACTGGGTACCCCGGGGTGTGGAACCCCCCGGGGAGATATTGTAATAGTGCTGTAATACTATCCTGGCTGTTTCACGCTGTATTGAAGCTTGTGCGCTTATTGTTAACTTCTTTAGCATTAATACTGGTGGCGATGATGTGCAAGCCGTTAGGAGACGATGATGTTGGTGATGTTAGTGACGTTGGTTTTTGAAGGGATGATGACAGTGTAGCAGCGGTCGCTGCTTCAGTGTGTTGTTACTGATGGCGATGACTTCAATGTTGTAGAGCCCTTGGGATATCTGTCCTGGTTGTTGGAGAGTGTGTGTACATTTGTACATTACATCGCATTGTGGAGCTGCATGTGAAGGTGGTGGGGGTGGTGGGGGTGGGCGTGGCACACCATCTTCCGTATATGGTGAAGCGTATTAGTACATGGTCGTGTTCGTACATGTTCTTTTGACTTGAAGCCTTGTGGAAGGAAGTTCTGTTGGACAATGAGGCGATGGCATGTCGTACAGGCGCCTGGGCGTTTTCGATGTACGTGGCTCTTAAACCTTGTTGCCCTAAACCTTGTGGAAGAAGGGATGATGTGTAGAACCCTCATTCACGAGGTCTGCTGCTGCGCTAGTCAGTGTAGGGGTGTAAAGCATTAGCCCTGATCCTGTTCATGTTTTTGTGTTCTATGCATATGCACTAAGCGCAGAGCGCGATGGCACCCGCCTTTACGAAGGGGTAAAGGTTACCGCTGATGCTGCGGCCGGCTTGAACACCGTAACACGGACACCTACTCCTCAGTCACTGTGCTGAGGCGATGGCGGCCACATACAATCTCGCTCTAACCCACGAATAATCCATTGTACCAGCAAACATACCTTTGTACCCCTAAGCAAAAGCGTCCACTAATGAGAAAACTTCCGTACTATGGCAGTCGGGCGAAATCGTCGTACTTAACAGAAATAAAGCAACATCCCTGTTGAGTGAAACTGAAGCTGCGATGCTCTCATCCCTCCATGCGACGAGGGCATGGAGGGATGGTGGGCTGCGGTGATGCCGGTGACAGATAAGAGCTGAATCAAAGTATTTTAGCAGCTGGGATAGCGATGGCTCCGTGTTTGCCGTACAATCAGTATGGTGATTACCTATTGTGTACGGCATTAACTCCGTTTCCTTGCAGCCATTTAGTTACCTCGTGGTTGTTTATACCTCAACATCCCGCCTCAACATATCGCCGGGGGACTGGCAGACACGGTGGGCAGGCTGGGTGTGTTGGATTGAGAGGGGGGTGGCGACGGCTTTGCGTTTTAAGGCTGTGGCCGGTTTCACGGATTCCGTGTAGCGAATGAAGGCCGTTTATTGACGATTTTCAATTCCGTTGCAAGTTACACGGACAACTGGCAAAATTTAACTGCTCAACCGGTCTTTCCCCAGCTGTTGCCACAGCGACCCAAAGCTCAAGGATAACTGTCAACCGCAGCACCACTTTTCGGATCATCGGATGATCGACGCGACGAGCATAGTTGTGCCATTCAATGAAAAATAATTATTAGTTTTGAATCATGACAATCTAATTTTGGCTAGTCAATTACATTTATGGTAGCAGTTGACAACAGGGATGATCGCTTGCGAACCATATCAAGAATTGCATTTATGTAATAAAATAAATCACTTGTGCGTTATCCATGCGACAGGGACATGCCCAGCAGATAGTGGAGATCATCGGCTCACTTAGAGGAGCATTGATGAAACGTACGGTACGACGCCTTCGAGCAAGCGGAGGTAAAAGCTTGGGCCCTACACCTATAAGCTGGTGATTAAGTCATATTGCATACAGAAGCTTGTGGCGCATATATTAGCTTGTCTGACGATCTGCTTTGGTAGAACACAAGTGTGCACACATACGCCTTCGCATACTGATTAAATTATAGGTTCTCCTTTCCGGCAACCCGCTGTAAAGCTTTGATTATATATAGCAAAATACAGGTGTTGGACACGTTTCGGGGAGGCATAATTTCTGCCGTTCGGCTCTCGCTTACAACCTAAAAAGTAAGCGCAACTTCAGTTTTTCGAAAATCAGATTACAGCTATGTCGACCCTTTGTTTGTTGCTCAAATGGTTTGATGCTGCTAAGCTGGGCTGTTACTGAGCGCACACCCATGTATATCTGTCTCTCTGCTCTGACCTTCCAACAGTGGGCTGCGGCACGTCAAAGGATATCGGGAACACGGCACAGGTGGGTTAGACGGGCTTTTCGAAAATCCTGGTAGCCGCGGCCCAGGCCGCATGCGCACGCCGCCAGCTGGCGGAGCAGCGCACCATTGCCGTTACCTGTCAGCTGGTCTAATGAATACATTTTATATATTACATCTTTCGGTTGGCACTTAAGTCTCGGAACACGATAGTTGGGCCGCGTCCGCGGTCTGGTAGTTCGCTCAGGCATCGATCGAGGCTTCGTCAATCCGTTGTCAGCACGCAGCTTTGTGGTGATTCCAAGTAATTCCCATCCTTTGTTGTATCCTGACTAGCTCCGCCCTTCGGCCATGTTCCCCAAAAGCTTAACATTTTTGCGTGTTCCGCCTGCAGGCGCCCGTTTCCGCCGACCCCAAAGCCAAGTCCTCCACGGACGCTGCGGGCGCTGCGGCTCCCACGCAGCCGGCCCCCAAGGATGGAAAGACGGAGTGGCACCTCCTGCAGTACGTGGATGACCTCTCAAAGGTCACGCAAGGCGCCTCTGTCCCGGGCTTCTTCCTCACGGTAGGTACGGGACGCGGTCGCGTCGCGTCACGTCGCACAGTGGTGCTGTGTGCTGCGCGTGCTTTGTGCCTCTCTCCCCGCATACACGGCAACACCACAGGCATTTCAGCATCAGGAACGTGAGGCAAGCGGCGCATGGGTGAAATTTAATGTTTCCAACTAATTCCAACTAACCCCAACTAAACCAAACTAACTGGGGTAGTAGAAGTACCCGGACAGGTTATTGCTGGGGTATTGTCGGGTCCCGGTGCTCTCCCTCCCACCACTTATTGGACCGTCCAGCTTTGGAGCTCTCGCTCCCTCAGTCACGACCCCCTCCCTCCCTCCCTCCCTCCCCTCCCTCCACCGCAACCCCACCTTTTATCACATTCGCCCCTACTGCCCCTACTTAAGACCCCGCCACTACCCCACCCCGCCCCGCCTAGATAGAACCCTGTGGTCTGTGGCTCATTGATCTCCGCTTCTTCTCTACTCCCTCACGGTTCCACCCCTCACGGTTCCACCCCCCACGCTCATGCACCGTCCTTGCGTACAGGTCCATGACAACAAGGCGAATGGCCTGCCTCGTCTCGGTGTGGTGAATGTGTCCAACGGATCCATCACCCCCATCCGCATCAAGGACAAGAGCCGCGGCCTGGCGGAGGCCAAGGACCTGGAGTGCCTATTCATGCTGGACGGTGCGGTGGCGGGCAAGAAGCAGGCGCTCTACGTGGCCATGACGTCCACCGGCAAGGGCTTTCTGTTCCGGGTGAGAGAGGGGGTGTCTGTGTGTGCTCTATTTCAAGTGCGCGGGTGCGGGTACATGCGGAAGGATGTGCCGTGTACGTATGTATGCATGTATGTCGAATGTCGGTACGGCGTTGAGGTACGACACGGAAAATGGTGTATCCGGGGGAATAAGGACGTCGCTTCCTCCTTCACCCATGGTCGTACGGCATATGGATATGATGGCCGTTGTCGGTTGTGTCGGTTGTGATCTAACACAGGTGTCCAAGAAGAAGAAGAACTGGGTAGCGCACGGCGTCAAGTCGTTCAAGGTCCGCCCGCCCCCGGGGGAGAGCACCGCGGATACCAACTGCGAGGGCGCACGAGCCTTCTTGGAGAACGGCAAGCTGTACATGGAGTACGGCAGCCGCGGCGGCCTCAACCCCGAGGGAAAACCCATCACGCCGTGGATTGTGCGCGTCCCGCTGGACATTGCGGCCATCCGGAAGGGCAAGTTCACCGTGGACCCTGCGCACATGGACGTGACGTACTGGCCTGAGATGATTGACAAGGACCCGAAAGTACGGCAGTGCGCCGATATGGGCCAGGCTGTGGGTATGGCCCGGTACGGACAGCTGTTTGCGGCGGCGAAGGACGACGAGGCCACGGAGACGCACTTCAAGTCGTACATTATGGAACGTCTACCGGGCGCTCAGACGGGCGGTGTGGAGAACTTCAAGCCGCTGTTCTGTGTGCAGGGCGCCAAGATTGAGGCCATATTCGACATCACCAAGGTGATGCGGCGCCCGGTGCCTTGCTTCGTTTGTATGTATATACATGTGTGTATGTATGTGTGTATGTGTGTGTATATCTATATATGTGTGTATGTATGTGTGTATATGACATGCGCACAGCCCTAGCTACCGCTCTACTTTCCGCCACTGAGATCCGTACGACATCGCTAGCAGATATGTACTCTTCTACCCACGTTGCCGCCGCCGCCGCGATGATGATGACTCTACCACCCAATTCACAACTGGTGGTAATATTGTGACGAGAATATATTCCGGATGCAGAATTTGTCAATCTCTGGTATCTGCTTCTATCGCCATTGTGTATTTTACCAGTTTGTGTTAACCCCCCTCCTCTGCCCGTTTGCCACGTCCGCCTCTCCCGCATCCACCTCTCTCCCTCCAGGATGTGAGTGTGTTCGCAACCGACGATGAGGGGAAGGGCGCCGTACTGACCATCCTGCACCGCCACAGCGGGCTGGCCTGGAAGCAGCGAGTGAAGCCGCCGCAGGGACAGGACCCGCGGTTGTACGGCATCTCGGGCATCTCCCCAGTCGACCCAGGCATTCGCAAGAAGCACGTGAGTTGGTTGGTTGGTTGGTTGGTTGGGTAGGGGCCCCCCATTACCCCGTCGTCCAATCCCTGCTTGCCCGCCTCCCGGTTTGACTCCCTCACCCTCCCTGCCTCTCTCCTCCCGCCTCACAGGACGAGAGCAGCAGCGAGTCGGAGCAGAGCAGCGAGGACGAGGAGGAGGAGGAGGCGAAGGAGGAGTTGGAAGAGGCGAAGGAGGAGTTGGAGGAGGCGAGGGAACAGCTCGAGGAGGCGCAAGAACAGCTCGAAGAGGCGCAGGAGCAGCTGGAGGAGGCGCAAGAGGCCTTGGACGCCGAGTGAGCGGAGGTACAAGGAGGAGGAGTCGGCGGCGGCGGTCTTCCCTCCCCTCCCCTCTCTCCCCTCTCTTTCCCCCCTGGACGGGGCAGTTCCATGGCGGTGCCGCGGCAGCTGCCGTACTGTTGCGTGCGGTGGAAGGTTATAGCGTTTCGTGCTCGTGTATCTCTGTAAGTAAGTATGTTCGGAATCTCTCTATATATATACATATATGTATTCGTCCGGTGGTCCTGTGGGGGCCCTAGCCTTATGACGGACTGATGACAACTTCCTGACGACGACGAGGACGACGATGATGAAGACGATGAGTTCCCCTGTTGGTGTCAACACACATACATACATACATGCATACATACAGCATACAAACTCTCTCTCCCCCCCTCTCTCTCCCTCTCCCCCATTTTCCCTCCTGCTGAGGGAGAAAAAGAGGGAGAGACCATGAGGTGGGGGGATGAAGAAGACTTGCTGGTAGTAGTAGTGGTGGTGGTGGTGCTGGTAATGGTGGGCATGACGACATGTGGGGCTGGTGGCGCGGTTGGGGGTTGCGGCCGGGGTTCCCAGGGAGGCGGGAGAGAGGGGCTTAGGGTTGAGCGAGCGAGGGGATGTTACCTGGTGGGGTAGGTGGGATAGAGGCAGGAGGCGATGTGAGGTGAGGGGATGTGATGTGAGGTGGGGTGCTGGTAGCGTTGGAAAAGACCAGGGACCTGGGCCGGTTGCGGGCAGCAGGCACAGCTTAGGCCTCGAAAAGGGACGTTTGGAGCGTTGGGGACGGATTAGGCCCCAGCTGACACACGGCGCACAAGAGAGCATACGTACGTCTGTCTGCCTGTCTGACGTGTGTAAGTTGGTCCTGTTGCACATTTGCATGCAATGTGCATTGGGGTGGCTATAGCTATGATGTGTCTGTCTGCGTGTATATATTCGGTGCGGCGGCGACATGCGAACACTTGATCAAGCTCTTGCTGCAAAGCACTTGAAATGACGATTATAAGCACTGGGTGATCCGGAGACTGTTGTTGGTGATGGTGGTCGTGGTGGTGTTTACTTGGGATACACCACAAATACTACCGCCGCCGCCACCACCAGGTGAAGCTTTCAATAACACGCACATCTCGTCGGCTTATTCGCGGCGATAACCTCTTAGGGGGAAAAAACCCTTATCTTATGCACCGCACGATTTACAATATTGACGCCACCCGGTACCCGGTACGGCCTGCTGCTACCACACACGTGCTTCATACTGCCGTATATCGCTGGGTTAAGCGGGATTTTCCCCTTTCTTTCCCAGCAGCCACCCCTTGACGCCGTTAGCGAGGGCGGACGGTCGTTTATGTCCATGTTGACGTGGTCATGGTCGTGATGGTCATCGTGGTGGTGGTGGTGCTTGTAGAACGTGTACAGTCGTTTGAGGACTCTCTTTTTAGTGACAAGACATTCACCGACTGATTCAGGGTACACAACCATGACACGACCGCGTGCATGACGTCGTGATTATCAGTCGTACGGCGCATGTGCGCTTTACTCTTGAATGTACATGACTATGTATGTATGGTTGTATGTCTGTATGTGTGTATGTATTTATGCATGCATATCTTTATACCTCGCCCCGAGGGCGCCTGGGCGCAAGGGTTGGTCCCGCTAGGGCCTCTGTCGCGTCCCTGAGATGACTACATACAGACGTACATAAAGACACGGCGGACATGGCATTAATATATTAGAGGACAGTGTGCTTTGTTGTAACTCCAAACACCCTTTTTAAGTCGCCACAGTTGCCGGTGTTGCGCTGAGGTGTGTTATATCTCCCTCCACTGGCCGTGTTTGTTTGTTGCTGCCGATAGAAACAGTAGCGACAAGAAGCCGCTTCCCACCCCTGGAGCGGCAACAGCAGTAACGTCAGCACGTACCTAGGTGGTGATGTGATGGTGGTGGTAGTGGTGTGCTGCTGCCAGCAGCTGTCGGAGCAAGTTGCATAATCAAGCAGCCGGCTGGCACCAGCAGCCGCCTCTTCAACACACAAACCCAAAACCGCGCAAGTCAACCTCCTCCTCCTCCTCCTCCACACCATCAGCACCAGCACCAGTACCAGCAGCAACGTCATCTCTTGTATCGCTCCAGGAGGGGCAACACCACCTCCAGGGGCCAGGCATCAGCAACAACAAGATTGCCCACCTGTGTACGACGGAGTTCGTCCAGGCACGCACACGTGCGCAGTCGCCTGCCGTACATCGCTACCACAGACCGTATATGCGCCCGGCCGCTTAACGACATGGAGAACCTAACTACACGACCCACCCCGCGAGACGGTGCCGAATCGCCATCGCTGACACTGCTACTGCCTCCGCTGCCGGGTTTGCGTACGGCAGCGGCCCAAGCATCACCCGAAACAGATCCAGCCACCGCCGTTACCGCAGCACCAGCGGTGGCGGCGGCCGCGGCACCACCACCGGCTGTAGCCCTGGCGCGGGCGGCTGCCGCGGTGGCGGTGGCGGCCATAGCGGCTGTAGCTGCCCTCGCCGTGATGTCCTCTTCAGTCGCCCTCCACACTCGGAAATCGAGGAGCTGCAGGGGCAGTGTACGGCTGTGCCGTACGGTAGCCGTGAAAATATAGCGTCGGAAGAAAGAGAAGGGGAAAGTTAACTTTAATAAATTTATTAATGATCGATGGGTGGGAGGGGGCAGCTGTGCTAATACAGGCGGGAGATGCGTGCGTGTGCATACATGCCCCCCGCCACACGCGCTTCTGATACCCCAGCCCCTTCCTCTACAGGAGGCGACAAACCCTGCAAAACCCCTAACACCCCTCCAACCCACCCCCACTACACCCCCACCCCCACTACACACCACTCACACACTCGCCCCCTTGTCCTCTTCATAATAGTTGAAGCTGCTGGGGTACTGCCGTAAACGGTATCGGAGCGGTAAAACCTGCAGCACCGTTCCGCCGCCGGCGCCTGCTACTGCTGCTGCTCCTTCACCACCACCACCACCACTCGGTCCGGCTAGGAGGAGCCTATCGTCGACGTCCTCCGGGTAAACGTCCTCGTCCTCGTCATCGCCGCCGCTACTGCTACTGCTACTGCCCATTCCCGCCATCATTCCCTCCGCCGCCTCCTGCAGGTCCTCATCTGAAGAGGGAGGGGGCGGAGGAGGGAAGTGAAGCAACAGCTGTAGCAGCAGTAAAGGCTTCCCAACTGCAGCTGTAGCAGCAATAGCATTAGCTCCATGACACAATCTGACCAAGCTGCGGCAGTAGCAAGAAAGACGTAATACTAGTTGCAGGGTAAGTCCCAACGCCATTACCAGGTCCGCCCTCCCCTTCCTCCCCCCTTCGCACACACACACACACACACGGACACATACACACGGACACACACATCCTTCCCCTCTCCCTCCCCCTCCTCCACTCACCATCACTCACCTGTGATGTGCTCCCAAGGTAACGCCTCGCGGCCCGCCGTGTAGCTGGGACCCCGCACGTCCCCCGCAGCCGCCGCACCGCCAAGAACCAGACTGCCCTCGTAACGCTTCACAGACCGCTCCACCCGGGGAGACATCCGAGTGGCGGCTCCGAAACACAGCAACATCAGACCCGACGCGGCGGCGTCCAGCGGAGCCACTGAGGCGACCTTGCGCGCTCGTGTCGAACGCTGCACGGCAGTTACCACCTCCGAAACCTCCCAGTGCGCGGGTTTGTCTATTAGTAGGAGGCCGTTGGCGAGCACGTCCTGATGGAGGTGGGCGGGGAAGGTGGTCATCACGGTGGGGGGCCCCAACTGGGGCGGCGGAGCGGCAGCAGCAGCCGCCAAGGCCGCGGCTGCGCTGCGGCCGCCGCCTGCAGCTGCCGCTGCTGCTGCTGTAGCACCTAAAGGGGCTTTAATGTTGGGTGAGTGGCTGAGCGCGGCTGGAATGTTGAGGAGCAGCTGTCTCCGCGTTGTGCTGCTGGTCGTAGCGATGGGAGCAGCAGCGCTGGCTGTAGCTGCAGTTGGCACTAGAGGAGTGTGTGTAGCCGGTGTGGGAGCAAGAGCAGCAGCAGCAGCAGCACGGTGGAGTGTGCGGTAAGGGTTCGGCGGTAGCACTGCGGAACGCGGTAGCGCCGGGGGCATAGCTGCTGCTGCTCCTGGGCCGCGGCACAGCGACGGTTGTTGGATGCGCGGAAAGAGGATTGGAGGTTGAGAAGGCCCCTTGCGGTGTAGCTGAGAGATGTGGGGTTGGGTTGTGGCTGAAGTAGTGTAATAGAAGAGGGCCCGGACGGTGACTGGCTGTGCTGTTTGAAGTGGGCGCGAATGGCTGTGGGCGACGTGCGGAGGGATGTGATTAAGTGTTATGTCGCCTCACGTTCTGAGTATGTTATTTGTTGGTTTGCGGCCAGATGAAATGTCTAACAGGCGGCAGCCAAGGGCCTGGCCTAAGGACGACGTGGAATGTAATCTCGTGTAGGGGGTGTAAGACAAGGTCTCGCTTGCCTAATCAAGCGGCTGGGCGAAAGGAAAATGTTTTGTGACTTTAGAAGCGTCTCATATCATGTCGCGATATACGCAGCAGGCTCAGGCTGCCAAGGTGGGATTTTAAACAT
Source organism: Volvox carteri f. nagariensis (assembly GCF_000143455.1). Taxonomy (NCBI): domain Eukaryota; kingdom Viridiplantae; phylum Chlorophyta; class Chlorophyceae; order Chlamydomonadales; family Volvocaceae; genus Volvox; species Volvox carteri. Next base: position 149,110 of record NW_003307660.1, on the reverse strand, counting down.
CCAACACGTTACCAGCTGTAATGGATGTGAGGAAAAAGCAAAAATAGATCAGAGTTCTTAGTATCTTTGGCGTGAGCTAAAGCAAATCCGAAGGCGGTGCTCTGATGGATAGCCCCACACCAACCTGAAGCCAACGGACGGATTGGATTAGTTGTTGCTCCATAGGTAAATGCCATTTGCCATTTTCTGTTACAAATAATGAAAGAGAGAAAAGGACTGAGAGGCCCGAAGAAGACGGGCCTTACGAACGGAGAAAGAGACACCGCAACTGAACTAACGCGAGGCTGCGCCAGAAACGGGCGGGCGGGCGGGCGCGCGCTGAACAACAAAAACAAGATAAGCTAACCAGCCTAATGCGCGCAATAAATGACGGCCCTGAGGACACGGGCCGTTGCGAAACAGTTAGACTAACAGTTACGCATTGGGCCTTACGCCCAACTAACCCAGCTTACTTACGCAAGCTCGCATTAGTTGTTGCTCCATAGGTAAATGCCAAAGGAGAAGATACCCCCTCTAGCGGAAATAACAAACAAACTGAGCACCAAAACGGCGCAACGCGACGGGCCGCTAGAGGGACAAAGGACGCGAGAGCTGCCAGACAGGCACACACACCGACACGAAATAAAGCTCCCCAAGCAAAACGCCTCAACGACCTCCAAACGATACTCCAGCAGCAAGGACGGCGAACACGCCATCTCTATACAAAAGAGCGAACAAACAGAACGCTGCCAAAACCACAAGGACGAGGTCAAACCAGCGCTCTCCCACCGCGCACAGACTGACCCACCGGCCACAAACGCGACGGATCCCTCAACAAACGCTGACGGACGCCCACTGAAGGCATGGACGATAGATACGCGAGAATGCCAAACATGTGCCCGCTAAGGGTTGACTAAACGGCCAACTAGGGCTTGAACTGAAAACCGGCTCTGCAATAACGACCGCTCCACGCGCCCAGGGTACTGACAGCAGGGATACGGATGACGAAACCCAGCACGACAAACAGCAAGGTCGGGGCCACCTCCGAACCAACAGGTACACCGGCCAACTGTTCAAAGAATCCACACAGCACCTGCAATAAAGGCCAACACAAAGAGAGTCTGACAGAGCCACGGAGTGCTGCAAATGCAACCAACTACTATAAAAACGCCGCCAGCAGGGGCTGTCTCCAGCACAGGGCGCTCTTGGTTAACCGAGCAAGTCATACACGGAGCTCGCGGAGTTCACGGCACTGAAAATAAGGCTGTGCAGCACGGACTGAGATAAAGCTCTTGGCAGCTAGGAACTGACCCCACAGGAGCCCGACATAAACGGAGTCAGAAAGAGCCCCAGCCTACCGCGACACAGAAAACGCACAAACACAGCGATGCAAAACTGCCAGGTCTTAGCACCAACCCTCGGACAAGGTAACCTGGCAACCGGCAAAGACATGCGGAACGGACTAACCCTAGGCCGGCGAGCGACAGCTGCGATACCAACAGGTTATCAAAGACCGGGGATGTCGCAACGGATTGCAGATCCAGCGAGAAACCGGGACCTATTCCGCGCCAAAGGTACTACTCGAATTTAGTCCCAAATCCAGCGGGGTTGGAACCAGCGGTACCACCGGATACCAAGCAAGTGAAAACGCTCCGATATCACGAGAAACCAAACGCAGGTTAACACAAAGCGACGAAAAACCAACTACCTGCGCGGTGCCGAAGGAGCGCACACACGACAAATCCCTACCTATTCGCTCCACATAACTGCATAACTGCTCCCCTGGCGCAAAGCAACTACGGCGTTCCCTCAAAGATGGTCCCACTGCCCCTATAACAAATAACGCGGCCCACGGGGAAGGGTGAAATGCTAGGAAAGCGCTCCTAGCGGGGCATACACACGGCCGAACTTGCAGCGCCTCACGGAACGACCGAGTGCTAAGCAAAGCGCCCACATGAAGATTGCACCCGCACTGCCACGACCTGCCAGGAAGGGAGTGGTAGATAGGTGCTCGACCCACCCTCGCCCGGCGCAAACAGCTCCGTATTGGACGGCAGGAACACAAGGTCAACCGCCAACTCCATCAACTGTTGCCACCAAGGTTGGGCCGTCCAGTACGGCACGACTAGGGTGAGGCACGCTCCCTCCTCACGCACTTTCTGCACCACAGCGAGCAAGAAGTCGGGGTCCAAGGGTGGGCAGCCATATGCATTAAGCCCTGCCCAAGATTGCAAGAGAGCATTGACCCCCGATGAACCCGGACAATGGTGG